>NC_060176.1:56327440-56627440 GCF_021184085.1 Oncorhynchus gorbuscha
TGATAGTTTCATCTGATTAGTCAGTGAATTTCCAGAGGTCAGGAGGGATTTCAAGGAAAGGATTCCAAACAGATGGCTCTTAAATAAGGCCTTAGTTGAAACCTTAAACTTGAAGAAAATCCCATACAGTGAAGTAAAGGCACAATTATTCTCAGCTTTCTTTTTATCACACTGTACATGGGGGGTATAGAAATTGATTCTATACCTATCAATTTGTACAGTGATCAAAGAAGATCTCCTGCCTTTTTTTATCAGAATGTATTTGCTGGGAGTAAGGGTGGTTTAGGACTACATGAGGTGTGGAAAAAGACAGGTCTTCATAGTGGGAGGGTGTTGTCCTGACCATGCTCTGGTTGGTGGATACAGTACTACGTATCTATCATGACACTACTTCAAAGACAAAACCACAGCAAATGGGGCGGAATAAATATCTTGGTCAAATGTCAGTCTATAAAATCATGGGGAATATTCCAAATGGTCAGTGAGGTTTATGATAATTGAAGAAAATGGACCAAAAGCAATGGTTCCCAACACCTATTAACATTCTAAATGGTTTTGCTACATGTCAGTCAGTCAACTTTAACCTGGTAGCCTACAGTAGTGTCTCTCTCTATTTCACTAAAACTATCCACCAAAAGTATTATTACTTTACCTATAAAACAAATGGCTGAAAGTGTATTTCTCTTCTGCTTAATGGCCATTACATTTAGAGCCACATCATTGTGCTACGGTGAGTGAACAGAGACTTCCCTACCCTTCCAGAGACAATCTCTAACTATAAAGTCCGACATACTGTGGAAAATCTAACCCACACTTCAACAGTAATTAAGTGAAGGGTTTCTTTTTTTCATGTATTTTTTCTTACCGAACTGTCTTCCAGTACTGTTGGTGGTGGCTCATGGATCATCTGTTGTGTGTGTGGGGGGGTGAAGAGACAGAGTTTAATGAAAGAAAACAAACATGTACTTCAAAATACACATTTAAAAACAGGGTTACATGAAATCACATGGCTCAGGAATAGTTTTTTTCTCTCCCTTGTTCAACTATTTACAAGCGACTGACCTAGAAATCTGCCATCCAGATTCCTAAACCTGGGATGTTGGTTGGGTGGGGAGCGGAAGAGGGGTGGGGGAGAGTAAAGGGCATGTGAGTGTATGCTCCATGGGCACTTGTTTTTCTGTTTTCAACTGTGATGAAATTCAAGGAAACCTGTGTAAAGCGTTTTAAGGACATCTTAAAACATTTTACAGACAGCTTTTGACTACCAGCTCCTCCTGTTGGATTTAAGCAGAGCCCTGTGATGATGTAGTAGAATATTAGAATAATTTAAATGGTTAGGAAATATAGATAAAACTGTATTTTCCTCAGATTCTCTTCTCAATCTATAGCAAGATACATGTTTGTGGTGTGTCTATGGCCAACAAAATGTTGAGCAACTATAACTGTAAGCACTTAAAAAATAATCTGGCCAAGACAATTAATATACATGAATTGAAATTATACTTATTTTCCTCTGTGCTTCCCAAAGCCTGGAATACAAGCTGATTTCCCATGGTAACCTAGCATCACTTTCCTAAACAGTTCTGGGCAAGGATTTCCACCGAAAATAACTGACAAGAACTATAAAGGTAAGGAGAGAGAGAGTAACATAGTAAAAACTGGCATATTTTTCTGCATCTTTCCAACTTTTCTGTTTCCAGGCTGGTAAAACAGATATTGAAAGGGCAATACACACCATAGACCATAAGTGTTGCATTTTGTTAGACATGGTTGAGAGGGAGAGGCAGTAGATTGGAGTTGGCATGGAGTTATTCTGAGAATGACTAACCTATGTATTCTGGGAAAAAGATGTGACCTCATGGAATTTGTTTTAGGAGCTTTGGCAAACATGAACACTGTGTGATTGTGTAACCTACTTCCCATATCTTGATGATGGCGTAAGTTTCCTCTCTCCTCTCAATGTTTTTGTCTAAACACTAGAACAATACTGAGAAGCTACATTGCCCTTGACCTCCATGAGCTGAGGGGGCAGCGGTTCTGTGACCTCCAGTTGAACAAATGACTTCAACAGAGGGACTAATTACTTCAGCACACATTTACCACTGGGCTTTGACCTCTGGTGACCTCTGGGCATAATGGACTAACTCATAACCATCTCACCATGGGAATGTTGTTCAGGTACGTAAGGTGCTCTGAGTGTGCCAAGGTCATACAAAAGAACTCTGGAAAATAAATCCATGATCACAGTGTATAAACAGTATAAGGAGTTGTCTCAGAAAAGACTTAGTGGAAACCCTGTAAGCTACACATACGTTTACCTACCGTATAGGGCAATTTGTGTTTCATTTAAAAAGGTTACAGCTTGTAAGTCACTGTCCATGAGTGTGAATGTGACAGATAGTGTATGTGACTCACCACAGTGCAGCAGAGAGGCCAGAACCACCAGAGCAGCATGAAGACTAAGAGCATCATGAGGATGAGCAGGGCGATGGCCAGGATGGTTCCATCAGACTGGGACAGACAGAGAGTGAGGGACACCGGTCAAACTCAGTCTCTACTGAGCTGCACAACAGTGCAAAGGCTGAGAACCATCAGAAAGTTGAAGTGCCTGTTATTGTGTAACTACAGGGGAATAACATAATAAGGCATCGTTTGAGACAGTTATTGGTTCCCGTGAATCTTTGATGGGGTACGGCATAGCACATAGTTGTGTTGCACAGTGGTGTGGTGCATTTTGTTCTTACACAGCTCACAGTTGTAATGGTGACTGAACTGGAGATGAAACTAAGACCTTCATTCATGCTGACATAGAGGTTGGCTGCCCTGGAACACAGATGGCGTGCAAAGAGATAGAGTGTGGTAAGGATGGGTGACAGAAATATCGGCAGATAAAGATAGAACCTGATATTCATTCAGTTATGGTAGTACTTACATTCCCTCTTCCTGTAGAATAGGGGCAGGACAGAGGAGATATGTATCTTCCACTATTAATGGCTTCACACCTAGAGGAGTAGAGGAGAACGAAGGGTCACCCATACACAAACCATAATGGTTCTGCTGTAGTCAGAGTGTAATTCAGCACAGATCAAACTTCCATTTCAATCATCCGAATCCATTGACCTTTCGAGAAGTGGCGCAGATGCAGACATGTATCAGGAGCTTAGATGTAAATACTTTTTGAAGCCACTGTACATCTCTTTACTTTTTCAAAAACAAATTGTGTTACAGGCCAAATTTAAAATGGATTCCATTGAGATTTTGTGTCACTGATCTACACAAAATATCAAATATTGTCAAAGTGGAATTTTGTTTGTAGGGAATTTTAGAAATGAATGGAAAATGTAACGGTGAAATGTCTTGGGTCAATAAGCATTCAACCCCTTTGTAATGGCAAGCCTAAATACATTCTGGAGTAAAAATGTGCTTAACAAATCGCATAATACATTTACATTTACATTTAAGTCATTTAGCAGACGCTCTTATCCAGAGCGACTTACAATAATAATAAATTGCATGGACTCATTCCGTGTTCAACAATAGTGGTTAACATGATTTATATATGACTACCCCATCTCTGTACCGTACACATACAAATATCCATAGTCCCTCAATCGAGTAGGGAATTTCAAACACAGATTAAACCCCAAAGACAAGGGAGTTTTTTACTGACTTGCACAAAAGAGCACTGACTGGTATATGTGTAAAAAGAAAAAAAGCAGACTCTGAACATCCCTTTGGTGATTTATTAACTAGGCTTTGGGTGGTGTATCAATACACCCAGTCGCTATAAAGATACAGGCGTCCTTCCTAACTCAGTTGTCGGGGGAAGGACAATGCTCAGGGATTTCATCAAGAGGCCATGGTGGGAAACAAATTCACCTTTCAGCAGGACAATAACCTAAAACACAAGGCCAAATCTACACTGGAGTTACTTACCAAGACGACATTGAATGATTCAGTTTTAGCAAAATGGCTGTCTAGCAATGATCAACAATCAACTTGACAGAGCTTGAAGAATTTTAAAAGAATAACGGGCAAATATTGTACAATCCAGGTGTGCAAAGCTCTTAGAGACTTACCTAAAAAGACTCACAGCTATAATCAAAGGTGCTTCTACAAACTATTGACTCAGGGGTGTGAATACTTATGTAAATTATATATTTCTGTATTTTATTTTCAATAAATTAGCAAATTAAAAAAACACGTTTTCACTTAGTCGGTATGTGGTATTGTGTGTCGATGGGTAAGAAAAAAATAGTTAACCAATTTTGAATTCAGGCAGTAATGTGGATGTCAAGGCTGTGGGTAACTGGTGAAATGAGTCAGACGCAGGAGAGCTGAGATGCATGGACAAGGTATTTAATACAAGAAAACACCAGTACAAAACAACAAAACCCGGCAACAATAATAACAGCCGTAAGATACAACCTAACAATAAAACAAATACGCACACAAACATGGGGGAAACCATAGGGTTAAATAATGAACATGTTATGAGGGGAATTGAGGGGAATTGAAACCCTCCTGTAGAAAACAAAGACAAAACAAATGGAAAATGAAAAGTGGATTGGTGATGGCTAGAAGGCCAGTGACTTCGACCGCCGAATGCCGCCTGAACAAGGAGAGGGACCGACTTTGGCGGAAGTCGTGATAGTACACCCCCTACGTGCGGCTCCAGCAGCGCGCCGAACCCGGCCTCGGGGTCGACGTGGAGAACGAGGCGCAGGGCGATCCGGTTGGAGACGGTGGAAATCCCGCAGCATCGAATGGTCCGATATGTCCTCCACCGGCACCCAGCGTCTCTCCTGCGGACCGTACCCCTCCCACTCCACGAGGTACTGAAGGCCCCTTGCCCGACACTTCGAGTCCAGTATGGATCGGACTGCATACACCGGGGCCCCCTCGAAGTCGAGGGGGCGGAGGAACCTCCTGCACCTCAGACTCCTGGAGTGGACCAGCTACCACCGGCCTGAGGAGAGACAAATGGAATGAGGAGTTAACACGGTAATCTGGGGGAAGCTGTAAACTGTAACAAACCTCATTCACTCTCCTCAGGACTTTAAATGGCCCCACAAACCGCGGACCCAGCTTCCGGCAGGGCAGGTGGAGGGGCAGGTTTCGGGTTGAGAGCCAGACCTCACTGCGGTGGCGGTCTGTTCTGGCTTTCTGACACCTCACTGCCCACTGAAGGTGCACATGAGTGGCGTCCCAGGTCTCCTCAGCGTGCCTAAACCAGTCGTCCACTGCAGGAGCCTCGATCTGGCTCTGATGCCACGGCGCCAAAACCGGCTGGGTCCCCAGTGCTCACTGGAAAGGGGTAAGGTTGGTAAAGGAGTGGCGGAGCAAGTTCTGGGCCATCTCAGCCAAGGGTATGAACCCCGCCCACTCCCCCGGCCGGTCCTGGCAATAAGACCGCAGAAAAGAACCCACATCCTGGTTTACTCTCTCCACCTGCCCGTTACTCTCGGGTGAAAACCTGAGGAGAGGCTGACCGAGACCCCCAGACGTTCCATGAACGCCCTCCAGACCCTTGACATGAACTGGGGACCTCGATCAGATACAATGTCCTCAGGCACCCCGTAGTGCCGGAAGACGTGTGTAAACAGGGCCTCCGCAGTCTGTAGGGCCGTAGGGAGACTGGGCAAAGGGAGGAGACGGCAGGACTTAGAAAACCGATCCACAACGACCAGGATTGTGGTATTACCCTGTGAGGGAGGCAGATCCGTCAGGAAATCCACAAACAGGTGCGACCATGGCTGGTGTGGAGTGGGCAAGGGTTGTAACTTCCCTCTGGGCAGGTGCCTAGGGGCCTTGCACTGGGCGCACACCGAGCAGGAGGAAACATAAACCCTCACGTCCTTAGCAAAGGTGGTCCACCAGTACTTCCCACTAAGACAGCGCACTGTCCAACCAATGCCCGGATGACTTGTGGGCCCTATAGATCAAACGGTCGCTAACAGCAAATGGAACGTACAGATGCCCAGCTGGACACTGGGGGGGGAGTGGGCTCTGTACGTAATGCCCGCTCGATGTCCGCGTCCAGCTCCCACACCACCGGTGCCACCAGACAAGAGGCCGGAAGTATGGGAGTGGGATCCATGGGCCGCTCCACTGTGTAATACAGCCGGGACAGTGCGTGCCTTAGTGGTCTGGGTACCTGTTCTGTAGGACAGGGTGAAGACAAAACGGGTAAAGAACAGGGCCCACCTTGCCTGGCGAGGGTTCAGTCTCCTCGCAGCCCGGATGTACTCCAGATTGCGGTGGTCAGTCCAGATGAGAATAGGGTGTTTAGCCCCCTCAAGCTAATGTCTCCATGCCTTCAAGGCCTTGACAACAGCCAACAGCTCCCGGTCCCCCACGTTATAGTTTCGCTCCACCGGGCTGAGCTTCTTCGAAAAGAAGGCACAGGGGTGGAGCTTTGGTGGCGTACCCGAGCGCTGAGTGGGACGCATCCACCTCCACTATGAATGCCAAAAAGGGATCCGGATGAGCCAGCACCGGAGCCGAGGTAAACAGAGCCTTCAGGCGACCAAAAGCCCTGTCCGCCTCAGCTGACCACTGCAAACGCACCGGTCCCCCCTTCAGCAGTGAGATGATGGGAGCCGCTACCTGACCAAAACCCCTGATAGTTGTCAAACCCTTAAAAACCACTGCACTTCCATAACCGTGGTGGGAGTCGGCCAATTACGCACCGCTGGAATGCGGTCCCTCTCCATCTCCACCCCTGAAGTGGAAATGCGGTACCCTAGGAAGGAGACGGACTGATGGAAAACAGGCATTTCTCAGCCTTGACGTACAGGTCATGCTCCAACAGTCGACCAAGCACCTTGTGCACCAGGGACACATGTTCGGCGCGTGTAGCGGAGTATATCAGAATGTCGTCGATATACACCACTACACCCTGCCCGTGCAGGCCCAGGAAAAACTTGTCTACAAAGGCCTGGAAGACTGATGGAGCATTCATCAACCCACACGGTATGACGAGGTACTCATAGTACAGTACCCTGAGGTCGTGCTAAATGCCGTCTTCCACTCGTCCCCCTCCCGGATACGTACCCGGTTGTAAGTGCTTCTGAGATTTTTGTGAATAAGTGCGCCCCATGCATTGACTCGATCACACTGGTGATGAGAGGCAGCGGGTAACTGTACCTCACAGTCATTTGGTTGATGCCTCGATAGTCAATACATGTGCGCAGACCTCCATCCCTTTTCTTCACAAAAAATAAACTCGAGGAGGCAGGTGACGTGGAGGGCTGAATGTACCCCTGCCCGAGAGATTCGGAGACATTTGTTTCCATAGCCTCTGTCGTCTCTTGCGACAGGGGATACACGTGACTCCTGGGAAGTGCTGCGTCTACCAGGAGATCTATCGCACAATCCCCCTGTCGATGGGGTGGTAATTGAGTCGCATTCTTTTTACAGAAGGCAAGAGCCAAATCGGCATATTCAGAGGGGATGCGCAAGGTGGAGACCTGATCTGGACTTTCCACAGTAATAGCACCGACGGAAACCCATAAACATCTCCCCGAGCACTCTCCTGACCACCCTGTGAGAGCCCTCCGTTGCCACGAAATAGTGGGGTTATGACATACCAAACAGGGTAGGCCCAGCACCACAGGAAACACAGGAGAATCAATAAGAAATAAACTTTCTCTCTTTGTGACCCTCCTGCGTAACCATGCCCAGTGGAGCGGTGGCCTCTCTAATTAGCCCCGACCCTAATGGTCGACTATCTAGGGCGTGCATAGGGAAAGGCATATCCACAGAAACAATGGGGATCCCTAAAATATGGGCAAATGATCAGTCAATAAAATTCCCAGCTGCACCTGAATCTACGAGCGCCTTTTGCTGGCAATGCGGTGGAAAACTCAGGAAAATGTATAAACAAAAACATGTGAGCAACAGCGGGCTCTGGGTGAGCCTGGTGCCGACTCACCTGAGGTGACACGAGAGTGCCCTGCCTGCTGCTTCGACTCCCAGAGGAACCTCT
This sequence comes from Oncorhynchus gorbuscha, assembly GCF_021184085.1. Taxonomy (NCBI): domain Eukaryota; kingdom Metazoa; phylum Chordata; class Actinopteri; order Salmoniformes; family Salmonidae; genus Oncorhynchus; species Oncorhynchus gorbuscha. The sequence continues at coordinate 56,335,431 of NC_060176.1, forward strand.
CTAGCACCGACCAGCAGTGTGCCCTCTGCGGCCACAGATGCTGCAGGGAAATGTCCCTCCTCCGGTCGCCCTAGGCGCCGCACCTCCCAGCTCCATGGGCGTCGGAGCGGTGGTGCTGGGGGATGGAACTGACAGGCCCCGATCCCGACATCCGCGGGTAGCCAGCAGGTTATCCAGCTGGTTAAACGTGAGAGAGTGGTGTCCCTGCTGGCCAACTCCCGACGGACGTCCTTGCGCAGACTGCACGGGTAGTGATCGATCAGGGCCCTGCTGCTCCATCACGTGCTTGCGGCCAGGGTCCGGAAGTTCAAGGAGAACTCCTGTGTGCTCCTCGTCCCCTGCCTCAAGTGGAACAGACGTTCACCCGCTGCTCTACCCTCAGGCGGGTGGTCGAAAACTGGTGAGCTCTGCGTAAAGGTCCAACACCGCTTCTCCTTCCCCCCATATGGCGTTGGCCCACTCCAGGGCTTTCCCTGAGAGACCGGAGACGAGGGAAGTCACGCTCTCACGTCCTGAAGGAGCCGGGTGGACGGTCGCCAGGTAGAGTTCCAGCTTGAGTAGGAACCCCTGGTATCCAGCAGCCGTCCCATCATATTTCCTCAGGAGTCGAATCCCACTGGGACCGGGTGAAGGATGGGTGAACCATGGTGCGTGTAGTGGTGCTGGTGGAGGCGCTGGAAGTACTTCTCCTCTCTCCCATCATTCCATCGTCTGCAGCACGTGATCCATAGCGGTGCCGAGACGTTGCAACATGGTCGCATGCTGTTGGACGCGCTCCTCGACCGCCAAAGGGGGGGTTGTCTGCTCCTGCCATTTATGAGGTGCGTGTTTCTGTAAAGGCTATGGATAACTGGTGAAAGGAGTCAGGCGCAGGAGAGCTGAGATGCATGGACAAGGTATTTAATACAATAAAAAAACTGTACAAAACACAATACTATGGTGCAGGAAAAAATACCGGTACCACGAATAAATGGGCGTAACAACATAACCCGGCAACAATAATACCAGTCGTAAGATACAGCCTAACAATAAAACAAACACGCACACAAACATGGGGGAAACCAGAGTGTTAAATAATGAACATGTAATGAGGGGAAATGAAACCAGGTATGTAGAAAACAAAGACAAAACAAATGGAAAATGAAAAGCGGATCGGTAATGGCTAGAAGGCCGGTGACGTCGACCGTCGACCGCCGCCCGAACAAGGAGAGGGATCAACTTCGGCGGAAGTCATGATAACGGAGCAAAATGTGGAATAAGTCAAGGGGTATGAATACTTTCTGAAGGCACTGTATATCAACTGATGTCTGGAGTTCATTGACTAATGATCATGAAATTACATCATCTTATTGGATGTTTTGTATTGTACTGTGACATAATTAGTGTTCACAACAGAGAGCAGTTGTAATTTCTCTTGATGGTAACTCATTTAACATACCAATCTAATATAATACAGAGATGCTTAAGGATCATACTTAAATACCCTAGTCCTGACACCCATTTGACAGAGCAGAGACAAAGACAATGATTAAAAGCATAGCCTTCATTTTTAAAGAGAACCTCCTCAACTTATGAAATGTTGGAAAACAGATCCAGTGAGCATGGTCATCGCCCAAGACTGCCTGTTTATCCTGGCTCAGGGTTAACATACCCCTGCACTGAGGAAATCAACATGAGCGCTCCACAGCAAACGGATGACCGCTCCTCTCCTCTCCAGTAACACCCTGCAGGACGGAGGGGAGGAATTGGGACCAGGGGGAGATCAATACTGCAGCCTGCCAAGCTGAGCTCAGAGCCAACACAAACTCAGCCAGATATCCCATTCAGAGTTCAACTCAGCGGTCACCCACCTTATACTAAGCTATCAAAGGGGACTGAGAGAGTTGAGGGCCTCTTTGAAGACAGGCAGACTGGTTGACTGGCTGACTATAAAGGGCTCCCTGGTCCCTCTCTCAGGTGAAGGGTTCTACCATTTAATACCATAGGGATCTAGATGCTGCCGCCAACAGCTTTGCTTCATGTCACAACACTTTGTTACACAGTTTACGCTGTGCTCATGATAAAAGGTCATGTAAAGTTTTACTACTGAGTGCAGACATGTGCCCACTGTTAAAGCTTACTCAATAAATCACAGCCAAATGTTATTGGTCACATACACATATTTAGTAGATGTGATTGCAGGTGTAGCAAAAATCTTGTGTTCCTAGCTCCAACAGTGCAGACCAGCCTATTTAACCAATACTGAGACAATTTAACATGACATTGCTTCTGAGAATACAATAACATGGCTGCACTGTGTCTGTCAAGTAAAATTTGTGGAGAACTATACAATCCCAATAAAATTAGGATTACTCCGGTTCCTGGGCATTTCTAAAGAATAAAGTCTTATCATGTCACAAGTGGTGGATTCTCATCTTTAACACAGTGCCTTCGGAAAGTATTCAGGCCTCTTGACTTTTTCCACATTTTGTTATGTTACTGCCTTATTCTAAAATTGATTGATGGTTCTTTACGGTAGAGTGGCCAGACTGAACCCACTCCTCAGTAAAAGGCACATGACAGCCCGCTTGAAGTTTGCCAAAAGGCACTTGAAGACTCTCAGACCATGAGAAACAAGATTCTCTGGTCTGACAAAACCACGATTGAACTCTTGAATGCCAAGCGTTACGTCTGGAAGAAACCTGGTACCATCCTTACGGTGAAGCATGGTGGTGGCAGCATCATGCTGTGGGGATGTTTTTCAGTGGCATGTACTGGGAGACTATCGAGGGAAAAATGAATGAAGCAAAGTACAGAGAGATTCTTGATGAAAACCTGCTCCAGAGCGCTCAGGACCTCAGACTGAGGCGATGGTTCACCTTCCTAGAGAACAATGACCCTAACCACACAGCCAAGACAATGCAGGAGTATACAAGTCTCTGAATGTCCTTGAGTGGCCCAGCCAGAGCCGGGACTTGAACCCGATCAAACATGTCTGGAGAGACCTGAAAATAGCTGTGAATCTCCCCATCCAACCTGACAGAGCTTGAGAGGATCTGCAGAGAAGAATGCAAGAAACTCCCCAAATACAGGTGTGCCAAGCATGTAGCATCATACCCAAGAAGACTTGATGCTGTAATCGCTGCAAAAGGTGTTTCAACAAAGTACTGAGTAAAGGGTCTGAATACTTATTATAAATTAGCAACATTTTCTAAAAACCTGTTTTTATTTGTCATTATGGGGTATAGTGTGTAGATTGATAAGGAAAATAAACAATTTCATCAATTTTAGAATAAGGCTCTAACGCAACAATATGTGGAGGTCAGGGGTTATGAATACTCTCCGAAGGCACTGTATCTCCATGATGATGCTCACTGGAGCCATCAGGGCAGCATCTGTCACAGGGAGGAAGGAATGCTCCCGATGTCTCTTCACTGCCAAAGTTCAGAAGGCCTGTATTTGCTGCTACTACTTTTCCTGGAGACATGGACTCAGACATTCAGTTGCTGAACACATGTAGCTACACATTGCTCCTTTCCTACGAGGGCTGGAGCCTTTGGAGAATGTGAGAGGCGGTAGAGGAGTGGTGGTGTCTGTGGTGATGGTCAAGGGGCGCATTGGGAGTTCTGCAGATTACAGAAGAGCGCACTGTAGGACGATTGGAATCAATCATATGAGGCCATTGACACTCAACCACAAGAAACAATGAGCCAACAGTGGCCAATTAGACATGGCGCCTGCTGTGTCTGAAACGACTGAACTGTTTAGGGGTAAACGTTCTACTGGACAGTTGGTACACATATCCTTGGGTTTACATCTGAAAGAAGGGATGGAGGAGGGAAGTAAACAAAGAGGTGGTGTATCCTTTTTTCCTACATGTTTTCCATTTCTTCCGCTTGGGGAGTTGGATGTTTAATTACATACAAACAATTTACATTCTGGGTCACCGTAAACCGTTCTCTTCAACACTAATTCAGAGTAGAAGACATTTGTTAGCAGTCCTCATTCCTGCTAAGTAGCACCATACTGTAAATGTTATGCAGGTGAATGAGGACCCAAAAGCGACTTAACAGAAACAGAGTTTATTCCAGTCTTAACAAAAAACGATTAATCCTGAATTCTTTCACTGGTAAAGTCCAAACAGGAATAACTGAAATCCTCTAGTCAGAAGAGGGGAACAACAGGAGATGCGACCACAGACTGCAGGTCGCTTCGGGTTGGCGCAGGCCGTAGCTGATAGAGACACCTGCTCACACGCAGCATCTGAAGAAGGCAAAAACACGACAGGACGGAACAAGGACACAGTACAGCAAACAAGGATCCGACAAGGACAGAAGCGAAAACAGAGAGAGAAATAGGGACTTAATCAGAGGGCAAAATAGGGGACAGGTGTGAAAGAGTAAATGAGGTAGTTAGGAGAATGAGGAACAGCTGGGAGCAGGAACGGAACGATAGAGAGAGAGAGAGGGAGGGGGAGAGAGAGGGCTAGAGAGAGGGAAAGAACCTAATAAGACCAGCAGGGGGAAACGAATAGAAGAGGAAGCACAGGGACAAGACATGACAATCTATGACAAAACATGACAGTACCCCCCCACTCACCGAGCGCCTCCTGGCGCACTCGAGGAGGAACCCTGGCGGCAACGGAGGAAATCATCAATCAACGAACGGTCCAGCACGTCCCGAGATGGAACCCAACTCCTCTCCTCAGGACCGTACCCCTCCCAATCCACTAAGTACTGGCCAGGGGAGCTGTTCTGCCCAAGACGCAGGGTTTCGAAAAGAAAGACTGCGTAATATGTGACCAATCGTCTGATTGGCCCGTTCTGCTTGACCGTTAGACTGGGGATGAAAACCGGAAGAGAGACTGACGGAAGCACCAATCAAACGACAGAACTCCCTCCAAAACTGTGATGTGAATTGCGGACCTCTGTCCGAAACGGCGTCTAACGGGAGGCCATGAATTCTGAACACATTCTCAATGATGATTTGTGCCGTCTCCTTAGCGGAAGGAAGCTTAGCGAGGGGAATAAAATGAGCCGCCTTAGAGAACCTATCGACAACCGTTAGAATCACAGTCTTCCCCGCTGACGAAGGCAGACCGGTAATAAAGTCTAAGGTGATGTGAGACCATGGTCGAGAAGGAATGGGAAGCGGTCTGAGACGACCGGCAGGAGGAGAGTTACCTGACTTAGTCTGCGCGCAGTCCGAACAAGCAGCCACGAAACGGCGCGTGTCACGCTCCTGAGTAGGCCACCAAAACCGCTGGCGAATAGAAGCAAGCGTACCCCGAACGCCGGGGTGGCCAGCTAACTTGGCAGAGTGAGCCCACTGAAGAACAGCCAGACGAGTAGAGACAGGAACGAAAAGAAGGTTACTAGGACAAGCGCGGCGACGGAGTGTGAGTGAGTGCTTGCTTTACCTGTCTCTCAATTCCCCAGACAGTCAACCCGACAACACGCCCTTCAGGGAGAATCCCCTCGGGGTCGGTAGAAGCTACAGAAGAACTGAAGAGATGGGATAAGGCATCAGGCTTGGTGTTCTTAGTACCCGGGCGATAAGAAATCACGAACTCGAAACGAGCGAAAAACAACGCCCAACGAGCTTGACGCGCATTGAGTCGTTTGGCAGAACGGATGTACTCAAGGTTCTTATGGTCAGTTCAAACGACAAAAGGAACGGTCGCCCCCTCCAACCACTGTCGCCATTCGCCTAGGGCTAAGCGGATGGCGAGCAGTTCACGGTTACCCACATCATAGTTGCATTCCGACGGCGACAGGCGATGAGAAAAATATGCGCAAGGATGGACCTTATCGTCAGAATGGGAGCGCTGGGACAGAATGGCTCCCACGCCCACCTCTGAAGCGTCAACCTCGACAATGAATTGTTTAGTGACGTCAGGAGTAACAAGGATAGGAGCGGATGTAAAACGCCTCTTGAGGAGATCAAAAGCTCCCTGGGCGGAACCAGACCACTTAAAGCACGTCTTGACAGAAGTAAGGGCTGTGAGAGGGGCTGCCACTTGACCGAAATTACGAATGAAACGCCGATAGAAATTCGCGAAACCGAGAAAGCGCTGCAACTCGACACGTGACTTAGGGACGGGCCAATAGCTGACAGCATGGACCTTAGCGGGATCCATCTGAATGCCTTCAGCGGAAATAACAGAACCGAGAAATGTGACGGAGGAGACATGAAAGGCTCACTTCTCAGCCTTCACATAGAGACAATTCTCTAAAAGGCGCTGGAGTACACGTCGAACGTGCTGAACATGAATCTGGAGTGACGGTGAAAAAATCAGGATATCGTCAAGGTAAACGAAAACAAAGATGTTCAGCATGTCTCTCAGTACATCATTCACTAATGCCTGAAAGACAGCTGGAGCATTAGCGAGACCGAACGGCAGAACCCGGTATTCAAAATGCCCTAACGGAGTGTTAAACGCCGTTTTCCACTCGTCCCCCTCCCTGATGCGCACGAGATGGTAAGCGTTACGAAGGTCCAACTTAGTAAAGAACCTGGCTCCCTGCAGAATTTCGAAGGCTGACGACATAAGGGGAAGCGGATAACGATTCTTAACCGTTATGTCATTCAGCCCTCGATAATCCACGCAGGGGCGCAGGGTACCGTCCTTCTTCTTAACAAAAAAAACCCCGCTCCGGCGGGAGAGGAAGAAGGCACAACGGTACCGGCGTCGAGAGAAACAGACAGATAATCTTCGAGAGCCTTACGTTCGGGAGCCGACAGAGAGTATAGTCTACCCCGGGGGGGAGTGGTCCCCGGAAGGAGATCAATACAACAATCATACGACCGGTGAGGAGGAAGGGAGGTGGCTCTGGACCGACTGAAGACCGTGCGCAGATCATGATATTCCTCCGGCACTCCTGTCAAATCACCAGGTTCCTCCTGAGAAGAGGGGACAGAAGAAACAGGAGGGATAGCAGACATTAAACACTTCACATGACAAGAAATGTTCCAGGATAGGATAGAATTACTAGACCAATTAATAGAAGGATTATGACATACTAGCCAGGGATGACCCAAAACAACAGGTGTAAAAGGTGAACGAAAAATCAAAAAGGAAATGGTCTCACTGTGGTTACCAGATACTGTGAGGGTTAAAGGTAGTGTCTCACATATGATACTGGGGAGGAGACTACCATCCAAGGCGAACATGGGCGTGGGCTCCCCTAACTGTCTGAGAGGAATGTCATGTTTCCGAGCCCATGCTTCGTCCATAAAACAACCCTCAGCCCCAGAGTCTATCAAGGCACTGCAGGAAGCTGCCGAACCGGTCCAGCGTAGATGGACCGACAAGGTAGTACAGGACCTTGATGGAGAGACCTGAGTAGTAGCGCTCACCAGTAGCCCTCCGCTTACTGATGAGCTCTGGCTTTTACTGGACATGAAATGACAAAATGTCCAGCAGAACCGCAATAGAAGCAGAGGCGATTGGTGATTCTCCGTTCCCTCTCCTTAGTCGAGATGCGAATACCTCCCAGCTGCATGGGCTCAATACCTGAGCCAGTGGGAGGAGATGGTTGAGATGCGGAGAGGGGGAACACCGTTAACGCGAGCTCTCTTCCACGAGCTCGGTGACGAAGATCTACCCGTCGTTCTATGCGGATGGCGAGTGCAATCAAAGAATCCACGCTGGAAGGAACCTCCCGGGAGAGAATCTCATCCTTAACCTCAGCGTGGAGTCCCTCCAGAAAACGAGCGAGCAACGCCGGCTCGTTCCAGTCACTGGAGGCAGCAAGAGTGCGAAACTCTATAGAGTAATCCGTTATGGATCGATCACCTTGACATAGGGAAGCCAGGGCCCTGGAAGCCTCCTTCCCAAAAACGGAATGATCAAAAACCCGTATCATCTCCTCTTTAAAGTTCTGATACTCGTTAGTACACTCAGCCCTTGCCTCCCAGATAGCTGTGCCCCACTCCCGAGCCCGTCCAGTAAGGAGTGATATGACGTAGGCGATCCGAGCTCTCTCTCTTGAGTATGTGTTGGGCTGGAGAAAGAACACAATATCACACTGGGTGAGAAAGGAGCGGCACTCAGTGGGCTGCCCAGAGTAACACGGTGGGTTATTAACTCTTGGTTCCGGAGACTCGGAAGACCAGGAAGTAGCTGGTGGCTCGAGACGGAGATTCTGAAACTGTCTTGAGAGGTCGGAGACCTGAGCGGCCAGGGTCTCAATGGCATGACGAGCAGCAGACAATTCCTGCTCGTGTCTGCCGAGCATCGCTCCCTGGATCTCGACGGCTGAGTTGCGAGGATCCGTAGTCGCTGGGTCCATTCTTGGTTGGATCCTTCTGTTATGCAGGTGAATGAGGACCCAAAAGCGACTTAACAGAAACAGAGTTTATTCCAGTCTTAACAAAAAAACGATTAATCCTGAATTCTTTCACTGGTAAAGTCCAAACAGGAATAACTGAAATCCTCTAGTCAGAAGAGGGGAACAACAGGAGATGCGACCACAGACTGCAGGTCGCTTCGGGTTGGCGCAGGCCGTAGCTGATAGAGACACCTGCTCACACGCAGCATCTGAAGAAGGCAAAAACACGACAGGACGGAACAAGGACACAGTACAGCAAACAAGGATCCGACAAGGACAGAAGCGAAAACAGAGAGAGAAATAGGGACTTAATCAGAGGGCAAAATAGGGGACAGGTGTGAAAGAGTAAATGAGGTAGTTAGGAGAATGAGGAACAGCTGGGAGCAGGAACGGAACGATAGAGAGAGAGAGAGGGAGGGGGGAGAGAGAGGGATAGAGAGAGGGAAAGAACCTAATAAGACCAGCAGGGGGAAACGAATAGAAGAGGAAGCACAGGGACAAGACATGACAATCTATGACAAAACATGACAGTAAAAGGTATAAAACCGTAATAGTGAACGCAGCTGAAGACTGTACTTTGATCTGCTATCAAATTCCATAGATTCAATTCTTCATGGCTTAAACATCCCCTCATCATCTTCCTCTCAGGCCCAGACTATATTTTCTCTTTGTTTGTAATTAGAGCATGCCCTCCCACAGCTATATGTTGGCATGCATCGGAGGGGGCTGGTCTCACACATCCATTAAGCCACTTCAAGACCACAGGGGGAACTTGGATGTGCCTCCAGGGCTTTTCCCCAGACTGCCTTGTGTGTGACACTGTTTCCCTTGATCTTCTAGCTCTGGTGCAGTCCCAGGCCGTTAAAGTACAAATGTACCCTTTAAAATCAAAAACCAGTAATACCAGAAACAAATGGCATAGGCACTTGTTTGGGCATAGAGAACCCCTACTGATCTCCTGAACGTAACTTTTGGGAAGCATTAAGAGACATCAATAAGAAAACATTGACTTTTACTGTGTCTAACTCATAACACCACGTCTGTCATCCATTTCCTGAGCAGTTTTACTCTTACAGCTGCAGTAAATACAACTTTGTGTGTCCTATTGCATGATTAGCAAATTCTTTACGCATTATTAACATGTCTTTAAAACAAACAGAACACAGGTCCACTTGTTTATTCATTTTGAGTTGGTGCTCCACTTACTCTTGGTGAGTGTGTCGTTGATTCGGAAACTGCACAGGACCTTATGGACATTCCGAGCATGGAGGAAGCCATTTCCTCTCACCACCACTTGGAACGTTTCTAGAGAGGGAATAGAGAAACACAATGACTAAGGAGGCATACAGCCAGTTAGAGTGTAAAACTGAACTGAATTTGTCACACCATGTGTTCAAGCTAACATCTGAGTCTATCATCTCAGCATCTCACACCCTGGTCACATTCAGCCAACAAACTCTAAACCACCATGCCCTGACCATAGTAGTTGTTGAAGATAAACTATTTTTTCTGAATGTCTTAAGAATTGAGATGTTGCTGTCAATGAGACTTCAACTGCAGTTGTCCAGACATTTGGAGATTTGCTGCTTTAGTGGGAGTCAATATCACATAACGCAGAAAGCCGGAAGCGTAAATACTTATTTTTACAGTGAGGAAGGTGGTGTGTTGTAAGACTGTAGAATGGACAATAATGGCAGCATTACACATCAGATAAAAGAGAGAAAGAAATTATTTGTGTCCTTAGTACAGTAGTTTTGTTGGGACTAGTCCAGGTTGAATCCTTCATGACAAAAGAAGTTACTGCTACTGTGTGTAAGAGATATTTACTGCACACCAGTCTGCTGGCCCTGCCAAGTCTCGTCCTGTTGTGCGCTCCAATATGAGGGGGGCTTAAAATGTCTGATTTAATGATCTGAGGCCAGAGAGGATAAATACAGGCCAGAGGTCTGTACACTTACCTCCTGCACAGATACTGGAGGGTTCCACTGCCAGGATCTCAATACAGGACTTCTTTAAGATCTGTGGGAGTAAGAGAGACATGTGGGCTTTGGGCCAAGGTCTGGCTTGTTACAGAGCATTGTGTGTTGCTTTATTGAGGGTATTGGTTTAATAATATAATCCCTATACTCCTTTTACTGGCAATTACAGTATCAGTGTGTACCTGTGCACCTCATTTATAGGATCTGCTTAATGTCTCCTGTTCTCCTCTCTGTGCTCCTCTCTGTTCTTGTGTTCTGGGTGTATATCTCTCTCTATACCCCCACTGTTCAGAGAAAGTATGTGTTGTAAGCCTGAAGATCGGTTTGATTTACTGCATGCTGTCCTTCTTTATTGAGTCTGAGCCAGCAGCTTTCAGCATGCTGTTAATGGGCTCCAGATGCCAGTCAACTTGTCTGACTGACCTCTAGCTCTGTTAGAGGAACTCAGTGCCCGGGCGACAGTGGCCTCTCCACGACTCTCCTTTTCTTTCCTTCCTCCGCTATTGAAATAGTTTGAGCGGATACCAAAATTTAAGTCAATACCTTTGAGGTGGAAGCTATAATGAACGAATGCATACACTTTGATCCTGTTTGGGTAGACTCCACTAGCTTGGATCAAAAGCTGGGAGGTCAGAGTCACAGCAGGTTTTCCTGAAATTCTGTTTCTGGTGAGTTTTGATGGATGGAATATTTCTGTTTATTGTTTTCTTTAATCCTATTTGTCATGTTTGTCATTTATTATCATGTCTTGTCCCTGTGCTCCCCATTCTATTCGTTTCCCTCTGCTGGTCTTATTAGGTTCTTTCCCTCTTTCTATCCCTCTCTCTCCCCCTCCCTCTCTCACTCTCTCGCTCTCTCTTCTCTCTATCGTTCCGTTCCTGCTCCCAGCTGTTCCTATTCCCCTAATCAATCATTTAGTCTTCCCACACCTGTTCCCGATCCTTTCCCCCTGATTAGAGTCCCTATTTCTTCCTTTGTGTTCCGTTCCTGTCCTGTCGGTTCCTTGTTTAGAATTCACCGTGCTGTGACTGTGTATCGCCCTGTCGTGTCGTGTTTTCCTCAGATGCTGCGTGGTGAGCAGGTGTCTGAGTCTGTCTGGTTCGAGTGCCTTCCCGAGGCAACCTGCTGTTCACCTGCTGTTCAAGATCGAGTCTCCAGTTTGTCCTCGTCATTTCGAGTGAAAGTTGTGTTTTTTGTTTGTATTCACTTTACTGGATTAAAGACTCTGTTTTCGCCAAGTCGCTTTTGGGTCCTCTTTCACCTGCATGACAGAAGGAACCGACCAAGGAATGGACCCAGCGACTTCAGACGCTCGTTACACTGCCGTCGAGATCCAAGGAGCCATGCTCGGCAGACACGAGCAGGAATTGTCTGCTGCTCGCCATGCCGTGGAGAACCTGGCCGCTCAGGTTTCCGACCTCTCTGGACAGTTCCAGAGTCTACGTCTCGTGCCACCTGTTACTTCCTGGCCTGCCGAGCCTCCAGAACCTAGGGTTAATAACCCACCTTGCTACTCCGGGCAGCCCACTGAGTGCCGCTCCTTTCTCACGCAGTGTGAGATTGTGTTCTCTCTCCAACCCAACACATACTCTAGAGAGAGAGCTCGGGTTGCTTACGTCATTTCACTCCTTACTGGCCGGGCTCGAGAATGGGGCACAGCTATCTGGGAGGCAAGGGCTGATTGCTCTAACAAGTTCCAGAACTTCAAAGAGGAGATGATTCGGGTTTTTGACCGTTCAGTTTTTGGTAGGGAGGCTTCTAGGGCCCTGGCTTCCTTATGCCAAGGTGAACGGTCCATAACGGATTATTCTATTGAGTTTCGCACTCTTGCTGCCTCTAGTGAGTGGAACGAGCCGGCGCTGCTCGCTCGTTTTCTGGAGGGACTCCACGCAGTGGTTAAGGATGAGATTCTCTCCCGGGAGGTTCCTTCAGATGTGGACTCTTTGATTGCTCTCGCCATCCGCATAGAACGACGGGTAGATCTTCGTCACCGGGCTCGTGGAAGAGAGCTCGCATCAACGGTGTTTCCCTGCTCCGCATCGCAACCATCTCCCTCCTCTGGCTCAGAGACTGAGCCCATGCAGCTGGGAGGGATTCGCATCTCGACTAAGGAGAGGGAACGGAGGATCACCAACCGCCTGTGCCTCTATTGCGGAGTTGCTGGACATTTTGTTAATTCATGTCCAGTAAAGCCAGAGCTCATCTGTAAGCGGAGGGCTACAGGTGAGCGCAACTACTCAAGTCTCTCCATCAAAATCCTGTACTACTTTGTCGGTCCATCTACGCTGGACCGGTTCGGGTGCTACATGTAGTGCCTTGATAGACTCTGGGGCTGAGGGTTGTTTCATGGACGAAGCATGGGTTCGAAACATGACATTCCTTTCAGAGAGTTAGAGAAGCCTACGCCCATGTTCGCCTTAGATGGTAGTCATCTTCCCAGTATCAGATTTGAGACACTACCTTTAACCCTCACAGTATCTGGTAACCACAGTGAGACTATTTCTTTTTTGATTTTCCGTTCACCGTTTACACCTGTTGTTTTGGGTCATCCCTGGCTAGTATGTCATAATCCTTCTATTAATTGGTCTAGTAATTCTATCCTATCCTGGAACGTTTCTTGTCATGTGAAGTGTTTAATGTCTGCCATCCCTCCCGTTTCTTCTGTCCCTACTTCTCAGGAGGAACCTGGCGATTTGACAGGAGTGCCGGAGGAATATCATGATCTGCGCACGGTCTTCAGTCGGTCCCGAGCCAACTCCCTTCCTCCTCACCGGTCGTATGATTGTAGTATTGATCTCCTTCCGGGGACCACTCCTCCTCGGGGTAGACTATACTCTCTGTCGGCTCCCGAACGTAAGGCTCTCGAGGATTATTTGTCTGTGTCTCTTGACGCCGGTACCATAGTGCCTTCTTCCTCTCCGGCCGGGGCGGGGTTCTTTTTGTTAAGAAGAAGGACGGTACTCTGCGCCCCTGCGTGGATTATCGAGGGCTGAATGACATAACGGTTAAGAATCGTTATCCGCTTCCCCTTATGTCATCAGCCTTCGAGATTCTGCAGGGAGCCAGGTGCTTTACTAAGTTGGACCTTCGTAACGCTTACCATCTCGTGCGCATCAGAGAGGGGACGAGTGGAAAACGGCGTTTAACACTCCGTTAGGGCATTTTGAGTACCGGGTTCTGCCGTTCGGTCTCGCCAATGCGCCAGCTGTTTTTCAGGCATTAGTTAATGATGTTCTGAGAGACATGCTGAACATCTTTGTTTTTGTCTATCTTGACGATATCCTGATTTTTTCTCCGTCACTCGAGATTCATGTTCAGCACGTTCGACGTGTTCTACAGCGCCTTTTAGAGAATTGTCTCTACGTAAAGGCTGAGAAGTGCTCTTTTCATGTCTCCTCCGTTACTTTTCTCGGTTCCGTTATTTCCGCTGAAGGCATTCAGATGGATTCCGCTAAGGTCCAAGCTGTCAGTGATTGGCCCGTTCCAAGGTCACGTGTCGAGTTGCAGCGCTTTTTAGGTTTCGCTAATTTCTATCGGCGTTTCATTCGTAATTTCGGTCAAGTTGCTGCCCCTCTCACAGCTCTTACTTCTGTCAAGACGTGTTTTAAGTGGTCCGGTTCCGCCCAGGGAGCTTTTGATCTTCTAAAAGAACGTTTTACGTCCGCTCCTATCCTCGTTACTCCTGACGTCACTAGACAATTCATTGTCGAGGTTGACGCTTCAGAGGTAGGCGTGGGAGCCATTCTATCCCAGCGCTTCCAGTCTGACGATAAGGTTCATCCTTGCGCTTATTTTTCTCATCGCCTGTCGCCATCTGAGCGCAACTATGATGTGGGTAACCGTGAACTGCTCGCCATCCGCTTAGCCCTAGGCGAATGGCGACAGTGGTTGGAGGGGGCGACCGTTCCTTTTGTCGTTTGGACAGACCATAAGAACCTTGAGTACATCCGTTCTGCCAAACGACTTAATGCCCGTCAAGCTCGTTGGGCGTTGTTTTCGCTCGTTTCGAGTTTGTGATTTCTTACCGTCCGGGTAGCAAGAACACCAAGCCTGATGCCTTATCCCGTCTGTTTAGTTCTTCTGTGGCTTCTACTGATCCCGAGGGGATTCTTCCTTATGGGCGTGTTGTCGGGTTAACAGTCTGGGGAATTGAGAGACAGGTTAAGCAAGCACTCACGCACACTGCGTCGCGCGCGCTTGTCCTAGTAACCTCCTTTTCGTTCCTGTTTCCACTCGTCTGGCTGTTCTTCAGTGGGCTCACTCTGCCAAGTTAGCTGGTCATCCCGGTGTTCGAGGCACTCTTGCGTCTATTCGCCAGCGCTTTTGGTGGCCGACTCAGGAGCGTGACACGCGCCGTTTCGTGGCTGCTTGTTCGGACTGCGCGCAGACTAAGTCGGGTAACTCTCCTCCTGCCGGTCGTCTCAGACCGCTCCCCATTCCTTCTCGACCATGGTCTCACATCGCCCTAGACTTCATTACCGGTCTGCCTTTGTCTGCGGGGAAGACTGTGATTCTTACGGTTGTCGATAGGTTCTCTAAGGCGGCACATTTCATTCCCCTCGCTAAACTTCCTTCCGCTAAGGAGACGGCACAAATCATTATCGAGAATGTATTCAGAATTCATGGCCTCCCGTTAGACGCCGTTTCAGACAGAGGCCCGCAATTCACGTCACAGTTTTGGAGGGAGTTCTGTCGTTTGATTGGTGCGTCCGTCAGTCTCTCTTCCGGGTTTCATCCCCAGTCTAACGGTCAAGCAGAGAGGGCCAATCAGACGATTGGTCGCATACTACGCAGCCTTTCTTTCAGAAACCCTGCGTCTTGGGCAGAACAGCTCCCTGGGCAGAATACGCTCACAATTCGCTTCCTTCGTCTGCTACCGGGTTATCTCCGTTTCAGAGTAGTCTGGGTTACCAGCCTCCTCTGTTCTCATCCCAGCTTGCCGAGTCCAGCGTTCCCTCCGCTCAAGCGTTTGTCCAACGTTGTGAGCGCACCTGGAGGAGGGTGAGGTCTGCACTTTGCCGTTACAGGGCACAGACTGTGAGAGCCGCCAATAAACGCAGGATTAAGAGTCCAAGGTATTGTTGCGGCCAGAGAGTGTGGCTTTCCACTCGCAACCTTCCTCTTACGACAGCTTCTCGTAAGTTGACTCCGCGGTTCATTGGTCCGTTCCGTGTTTCCCAGGTCGTCAATCCTGTCGCTGTGCGACTGCTTCTTCCGCGACATCTTCGTCGCGTCCATCCTGTCTTCCATGTCTCCTGTGTTAAGCCCTTTCTTCGCACCCCGTTCGTCTTCCCTCCCCTCCCGTCCTTGTCGAGAGCGCACCTATTTACAAGGTACATAAGATCATGGACATGCGTTCTCGGGACGGGGTCACCAATACTTAGTGGATTGGGAGGGTTACGGTCCTGAGGAGAGGAGTTGGGTTCCGTCTCGGGACGTGCTGGACCGTTCACTCATTGATGATTTCCTCCGTTGCCGCCAGGATTCCTCCTCGAGTGCGCCAGGAGGCGCTCGGTGAGTGGGGGGTACTGTCATGTTTGTCATTTATTATCATGTCTTGTCCCTGTGCTCCCCATTCTATTCGTTTCCCTCTGCTGGTCTTATTAGGTTCTTTCCCTCTTTCTATCCCTCTCTCTCCCCCTCCCTCTCTCACTCTCTCGCTCTCTCTTCTCTCTATCGTTCCGTTCCTGCTCCCAGCTGTTCCTATTCCCCTAATCAATCATTTAGTCTTCCCACACCTGTTCCCGATCCTTTCCCCTGATTAGAGTCCCTATTTCTTCCTTTGTGTTCCGTTCCTGTCCTGTCGGTTCCTTGTTTAGAATTCACCGTGCTGTGACTGTGTATCGCCCTGTCGTGTCGTGTTTTCCTCAGATGCTGCGTGGTGAGCAGGTGTCTGAGTCTGTCTGGTTCGAGTGCCTTCCCGAGGCAACCTGCTGTTCACCTGCTGTTCAAGATCGAGTCTCCAGTTTGTCCTCGTCATTTCGAGTGAAAGTTGTGTTTTTTTGTTTGTATTCACTTTACTGGATTAAAGACTCTGTTTTCGCCAAGTCGCTTTTGGGTCCTCTTTCACCTGCATGACACTATTCTCCCTTGTTTCCTATTTGATTAATGTGTTAATGGATTTAGATATGTACTGCAGTGAGAATTATTGAACACAATCTCTGGATGGATGGTGCAGTGTACATTAAATATGCTGTTATTCTAACCTTCCCACTGGGCACAGATGTCAGTCTATTTTTTTTTAAAGTTATCTTCCAAAAATGTCACAATAACATTTGATTTATGTTAAAAGTTTGATAAAAAAAATATGAAATTCCCTTACCTTAATGACTTTTTGCAAATCCAATCAGTTTTTACATTGATTCAACCTTATCACGTATCATTCTTTGTTGTTGAAATGACGTGGAAACAACGTTGAGTTTTTGCCCAGCGGGATCCTTGTGTTAGTCATCAAGTCTGAACCTCTTACCGAATCAATGACCCCCTGCAGTGCTTCAAAGCCACCATTCACTGGGAAGACATGGTCCTTGCTATCAGCAATCATTGCCAGCTGAGGAAGAAAAAAAAGTGTCATACAGTTCTACACAGCCACCAGCCTCTTTTCCAAATGATGTTTGGGATACAGTTTGAGACCAAGTGAAATCAGAGTACAATGAAGCAAGATGCGTCAACACACCTGTGTCTCATTGAAGTCCTTCACCCCCACGCAGTATACTGAGGCACCCAGACTCCGCGATCGGTTGGCCTGTCAGGTATTCACAGAGGAGCAAAAACAGGAAAGACTGTCGACACCTGGAATCGCACTACATCAATCAAAACACATACACTGACAACACTCCAGATAGCTACAGTCTTCGGGGAAAAAAGTGCTATCTAGAACCTAAAAGGGTTATTCGTCTGTTCCTATAGGATAACCCTTTGAATAACTATTTTTTGTTCCAGCCGAAGAACCCTTTTGGAACCCTTTTTTCTAAGATTGTACTCTGGACACCGATGGGTAGATTTGACAAATAGCTAAGAGCATTGACCTCTGGCTGACTGATATTCAATAAAAATAATTAGACGTTGAAGGAAACCATTTATTGGCAAAAGCGTGTAGACTACAGCCAACAGAGCCCATGAGCCAAATGTTACATTTCATGAACATCTGAAAGAATGCCCTACAGAGCTACGCTGACAATATTATTCAATATGAGTGACAGGAAGTTTTAAATTATTGTTGCAAGGCTCCCTGTTAAGTGACACTTTCCCCACACATTTTGAAAGCTACTGAGAGAAATATCAGCCTCACTTCATCTGAGTGGCTGGCCTTGCTGTCTGCATGTGTCCAGGGTTTTTTGGATGTGATTAAAAAGCCCCAGCTTTGCACCCCTGCTGCACCTGCACTCCCAATCCCAGCCCAGTCTGGGGGAGGGGGGGGGGGGGGGGTCATTGGTTCCTTTTGCAGATGTGTGGCGAATGACTGGGCCTTTTTAATTCACCGGGCAGATGGGAGATATAAATCTGACAGACACTTTGACCTCCTTTTCCTTCTCTGGAAAGAGGGGATCAAAGTGTTACCGAGGTGATGTACAGTATATGGTGCTGGTGTTTGATCTGTGCCCACAGTAGTGCAAGTTCTGTTTACAATTTGTGGTCTTGTCTCCCTCTCGCTCGCTCTCTCTCTCTCTCTCTCTCCCTCTCAATTAAATTAAATTCAAAGGGATTTATTGGCATGAGAAACATGTTTACATTGCCAAAGCAAGTGAAATAGATAATAAACAAAGGTGAAATAAACAACAAAAAATAAACAGTTAACATTACACTTACAAAAGTTCCAAAGGAATAGAGACATATCATATTATGGCTATATACAGTGTTGTAACGATGAACAAATAGTTCAAGTACGAAGGGGAAAATAAATAAACATAGATATGGGTTTTATTTACAATGGTGTTTGTTCTTCACTGGTTGCCCTTTTCTCGTGGCAACAGGTCAAAAATCTTGCTGCTGTGATGGCACACTGTGGTATTTCACCCAATAGATATGGGAGTTTATCAATGGATTTGTTTTTCGAGTTCTTTGTGGGTCTGTAATCTGAGGGAAATATGTGTCTCTAATATGGTCATACATTTGGCAGGAGGTTAGGAAGAGCAGCTCAGTTTCAACTCATTTTGTGGGCAGTGTGCACATAGACTGTCTTCTCTTGAGAGCCAGGTCTGCCTATGGCAGCCTATCTCAATAGCAAGGCTATGCTCACTGAATGATGTAAAATATATCACTAGCCACTTTAAACAATGCTACCTAATATAATGTTTACATACCCTACATTATTCATCTCATATGTATACGTATATACTGTAATCTATATCATCTACTGCATCTTTTTATGTAATACATGTATCACTAGCCACTTTAACTATGCCACTTTGTTTACATACTCATCTCATATGTATATACTGTACTTGATACTATCTACTGCATCTTGCCTATGCCGCTCTGTACCATCACTCATTCATATATCTTTATGTACATATTCTTTATCCCCCTACACTTGTGTGTATAAGACAGTAGTTTTGGAATTTTTAGTTAGATTACTTGTTGGTTATTACTGTATTGTCGGAACTAGAAGCACAAGCATTTCGCTACACTCGCATTAACATCTGCTAGCCATGTGTATGTGACAAATACAATTTGATTTGATTTGATTTTTAGTCTGTACATAGACAACAATTTCCTTCATTTTGTGTCAGTCACTGTGTACTATCTGTTTAGGGCCAAATAGCGTTCTGGTGTTCTCTGTTTTTTTTTGTTAATTCTTTCCAATGTGTCAAGTGATTATCTTTTTGTTTTCTCATGATTTGATCTGGTCTAATTGTGTTGCTGTCCTGCGGCTCTGTTTGTGTTTGTGAATATAGCCCCAGGACCAGCTTGCTTAGGGAACTCTTCTCCAGGTTCATCTCTCTGTAGGTGATGACTTTGTTATGAAGGTTTGGGAATCACTTCCTTTTAGGTGGTTGTAGAATTTAACGGCTCTTTTCTGGATTTTGATAATAGGCAGGTATCGGCCTAATTCTGCTCTGCATACATTATTTGGTGTTTTACGTTGTACACTGAGTATGTTTTTCCAGAATTATGCATGCAGAGTCCCATTTTGTGAATTCTTGGTTGCTGAGCAAACCCCCAGACCTCACAACCATAAAGGGCAATGGGTTCTATAATTGATTAAAGTATTTTTAGCCAGATTCTAATTGGTATGTAGAATTTTTTGTTATTAAGAAGAACATGGGTTCGGAAACATAACATTCCTTTCAGACCGCCTGCGCCATGTTTCTTAGATGGTAGTCATCTTCGATGGTGTAGAAGGCCCTTCTTGCCTATTCTATCAGATCGTTCACAGCTTTGTGGAACCTGTGGTGCAGATGCTTAGGCTGTGGCATATACAGTTTTTTGTGTGCTCTAGGGCAACGGGGTCAAGATGGAATTTTTTGGAACACCATTATTTTTGTCTTACTGAGATTCACTGTCAGCGCCCAGGTCTGACAGAATCTGTGCAGAATATCCTTCCTTGGTTGGGGACAGAAGCACCAGATGTCACGATCACCGTCGATTTTGTGGAAATGACCGGACAAAGGTGCAGCGTGGTGAGCGTACATTTTCTTTATTATAAATGTCAAACGACAAAAAACTAACGTGAAGCTTACTAGGGCTGTACAGGCCACTAACAAAGACAACTACCCACAAAATACAAAAGTAAAAAAGGCTGCCTAAGTATGATTTCCAATCAGAGACAACGATAGACAGCTGTCCCTGATTGAGAACCATACCCGGCCAAAACATAGAAACACAGTCTGAGATAGGTTCATCCCCATCTGAGCGTCGCCTGTCTACAGACCATAAGCCATCGACTTAATGCGTTGCTCGCCATCTCGAGGGGATGGGCGTGTTGTCGGTTGACAGTGGAATTGAAAGACAGGGAGCACCACGACTTCGCTCGCGAATCCGTCGAGGTCTGTCCCTATTCATAGTGTGTCCCACCCGAGTCACACCCTAACCAACCAAACATAGAGAATAAAATGATCTCTACGGTCATGGCGTGACACCAGATCATCAGCAAACATTTGACTTCAGATACTAGTAGGGTGAGGCCAGGTGCTGCAGACTGTTCTAGTGCTCTCGCCAATTTGTTGGGGCTCAAGCTGCATCCCTGTCTCACCCCACGGCCCTGTGAAAAGAAATGTGTTTTTTTCCAATTTTAACCACACACTTGTTTGTGTACATAAATTATATAATTTTGTATGTTTTTCCCCCAACACTGCTTTCCATCAATTTGCATAGCAAACTCTCATTCCAAATTGAATCAAAAGCTTTTTTGAAATCAATAAAGCATGAGAAGACTTTGACTTAGTTTTGGTCCCTTTGTTTGTCAATTAGGATGTGCAAGGTGAATACGTGGTCTGTTGTACCATAATTAAGTAAAAGTCCATTTGACATTTGCTCAGTACATTGTTTTCACTGAGGGAATGTATGATAATGCAGAGGATTTCCCCAAGCTTGCTGTTGATGCATATCCAACAGTATTTATTGGGGTCAAATGTGTCTCCACTTTTGTGTATTGGGGTGACCAGTCCTTGGTTCCAAATATTGGGGAAGATGCCAGAGATGAGGATGACGTTTAAGTATAACCAATTGATTATGTATAACCAATTGAAATTTGTGGTCTGTATATTTTATCATTTCATTTAGGATACCATCAACACCACAGGCATTTTGGGGTTGGAGGGTATATATTTTGTCCCGTAGTTCATTCAATGTAATTGAAGAATCCAGTGGGTTCTGGAAGTCTTTAATTGTTGATTCTAAGATTTGTATTTGATCATGTACAGTATCATTTCTATTTATATGTTTTTCCAAAAAGATTGGAGAAGTGGTTTATCCATACATCTCTGTTTTGGATGGATAACTCTTTGTGTTGTTTGTTTAGAGTGTTCCAATTTCCCCTGAAGTGGTTAGATTCTTGTCACGTTGTATAAATGATTGGAGACAGGCACAGGAATTCGTGATAAGGAGGTTTAATTCCCCACCCAAAATATACAACATGCCATGAAAAGGCATGGGGACAAAGCCCAAAACAAACACGTACCAAAAAAAACAGGGATGTAACCTGAACAAAAGAGTTAAACCTCTAATAAAAACATGCACTACACTACACAGGGCGAGACCCGTGATAGCAAATGTACAACAATACACAGGATGAGAACCGTAATAACAAGTGCACAAACCACGAAATAACAAGCATAGGTACTGACAGACCAACAGACATGGGAACACTAACCGACAAAACAATGGTGAACAGAGGGCACATATATACATTTACTATTCAGGGGGAATGGGAACCAGGTGTGCGTAATGAAACAGTTCAGTGATGCCTAGAGGCCGGTGACGTAGACCTCTGGAGCTGGTGCGCGGAATGAGCAGCAGTACCGGGGGAATCCGTGACAATTCTAGTGATTCTTCAATTACATTGAGCTGATTTCTGATGTGCTGTACCTTATTTTTCTGTAGTGTATTTCTGTATTGTTTTAGTGATGAACCATAGTGAAGGTGTAGGCTTAGGTTTTCCGGGTCTCTATGTTTTTGGTTGGATAGGTTTCTCAATTTATTTCTTAGCTTTTTACATTTTTCATCAAATCATTTGTCATTGTTGTTAATGTTCTTCGGTTGTCTGCTTGAGATTTTTAGATTTGATAGGGAAGCTGAGAGGTCAAATACTGTATACTGTTTAGGCATTCTAATGCCAAGTTTACACCTTCACTATTACAGTGTAACATTTTTTTCCAGGAATGTGTCTAAAAGGGATTGAAATTGCTGTTGCCTAATTGTTTGTTAGTACGTTTATATAACAATTTCCTTCCATCCATAGCATTTCTTAATATTATGCAGATCCTTTGGCTTTGATGCCTCATGATTGAGTGTTGCTCTGTTCAAGTAAACTGTGATTTTGCTATGATCTGATAGGTGTGTCAGTGGGCTAACTGTGATCGCTCTGAGAGAATCTGGGTTGAGGTCAGTGACATGTCATCTGCAGTACTACTGCCAATGGATGAGCTGTAGGTGTACCTACTGTAAGAGTCCACACGAAGCCTACCATTGACTATGTACAGACCCAATGTGTGAAAGAGCTTCAGGAGTTGTGTTGGTTGTCTTGTCATAATTGTGTCTAGGGGGCATATTTCGGCGGGAATGCTGTCACCTCCATGTACAGTTGAAGTCGGAAGTTTACATACAGTTAGGTGAGATTTTTCTTGTTAATAACAAACTATAGGTTTGGCAAGTCGGTTAGGACATCTACTTTGTGCATGACACAAGGAATTTTTCCAACAATTTTTTACAGACAGATTATTTCACTTATAATTCATTGTATCACAATTCCAGTGGGTCAGAAGATTACATACACTAAGTTGACTGTGCCTTTAAACAGCTTGGAAAATTCCAGAGAATGATGCCATAGCTTTAGAAGCTTCTAATAGGCTAATTGACATCATTTGAGTCAATTGGAGGTGTACCTGTAGATGTATTTCAAGGCCTACCTTCAAACTCAGTGCCTCTTTGCTTGACATCATGGGCAAATCAAAAGAAATCAGCCAAGACCTCAGAAAAAAATTGTAGACCTCCACAAGTCTCATTCATCCTTGGGAGCAATTTCCATACACCTGAAGATACCACGTTCATCTGTACAAACAATAGTACGCAATATAAACACCATGGGACCACGCAGCCGTCATGCCGCTCAGGAAGAAGATGCATTCTGTCTCCTAGAGATGAACGTACTTCGGTGCGAAAGGTGCAAATCAATCCCAGAACAACAGCAAAGCACCTTGTGAAGATGCTGGAGGAAACAGGTACAAAGTATTTATATCCACAGTAAAACGAGTCCTATATCAACATAACCTGAAAGGCCGCTCAGCAAGGAAGAAGCCACTGCTCCAAAATTGCCATAACATAGACAGACTACGGTTTGCAACTGCACATGGGGACAAAGATAGTACTTTTTGGAGAAATGTCCTCTGGTGTGATGAAATAAAAATAGAACTGTTTGGCCATAATGACCATCGTTATATTTGGAGGAAAAAGGGGGAGGCTTGCAAGTCAAAGAACTCCATCCCAACCATGAAGCATGGGGTGGCAGCATCATGTTGTGGGGATGCTTTGCTGTAGGAGGGACTGGTGCACTTCACAAAATAGATGGCGTCATGAGGATGGCCAATTGTGTGGATATATTGAAGCAACATCTCAAGACATCAGTCAGGAAGTTAAAGCTTGGTCGCAAATGGTTCTTCCAAATGGACAATGACAGCAAGCATACTTCCAAAGTTGTGGCAAAATGGCTTAATGATAACAGTCAAGGCATTGGAGTGGCCATCACAAAGCCCTGACCTCACTCCTATCGAAAATTTGTTGGCAAAACTAAAAAGGCATGTGCGAGCAAGGAGGCCTACAAACCTGACTCAGTTACACCAGCTCTGTCAGGAGGAATGGGCCAAAATTCAACACGTTTGACCCAAGTTAAACAATTTAAAGGCAATGCTACCAAATAATAATTTAGTGTATGTAAACTTCTGACCCACTGGGAATGTGATGAAATAAATAAAAGCTGAAATAAATCATTCTCTCTACTATTATTCTGACATTTCACATTCTTAAAATAAAGTGGTGGTTCTAACTGATCTAAAACAGGGAATTTTTATAAGGAGTAAATGTCAGGAATTGTGAATAACTGAGTTTCAATGTATTTGGCTAGGATGTATGTAAACTTCTGACTTCAACTGTAGGTGTTTGTCCCCCTGTGTGCTGAGAGTGTCAGGTTATTGTCCAGTTCTGGCATTTAGGTCATCACAGACCAGTACATGTCCCTGGGCCTGGAAATGGTTGATCTTCCCCTCTAGGTTGGAGAATATGTTAAAAGTATGGGATTCTATTGGGGGGATATACACTTCCGTTCAAAAGTTTGGGGTCACTTAGAAATGTGCTTGTTTTTGAAAGAGAAGCCCACTTTTTGTCCATTAAAATAACATCAAATTGTGTGTAGACATTGTGTAGACATTGTTAATGTTGTAAATTACTATTGTAGCTGGAAACGGCAGATTTTTAATGGATTAAATATATACAGCTGAAGTCGGAAGTTTAGATACTAAAAAACTAATTTCATGTATGTTTTCATGGAAAACAAGGACATTTCTAAGTGACCCCAAACTTTTGAACGGTAGTGTAGGTAGCACACATGAGGCCATTTTTCTCTGTGGAGATCATTTCCATATGAACTTTCTAGCCCGATGTAAAATGTTCCTGTTTCAACTAATTTAATAGAGTGGGTTAGGTTTGCTCTATACCAAATTAGTATACCCCTTGAGTCTCTTCCGTTTCACACCCGGTAGTTTGGTGGATTTGACTACCAACTCTCTGTAACCTAGAGGGTAACCCGTGGGTCAGTCTCCTCTATACCATGTTTCCTGTAGGATTACAATGTCTGTATTTTCAATTTATTTGATGAAGTCTGGGTTCCTGCTCTTTAGGCCAAAGGCAGATGCCTTCAGACCTCTCTCTTTCGCTCTCTCTCTCTCTTTCTCTTCACACAACTAAATACAATTCAATTCAAAGAGCTTTATTGGCAGGGGAAACATATGTTTACATTGCCAAAGCAAATGGAATAGACAGGTTGTGCTTACCTCCCTCTCAGCATAGTAGAAGAGGTCCTCATGCAGCTCCCCGTCTGTGAGAGCGATAATGACACTTGCGGTACGGTATCCTATAAACAGACACAAAACCTTTGAATCAGATCTAAATGCTTCCACAGAGATATTCAAATAATAATAATGATAGACAAACAGATATACTTGAGAAATTAATATATGATGCAAGATGTACAACAGGAATACATTGAAATATTTTTATTGAACTACACACCTTCAGAGTTTCCATAGTATATCTGCTCACTGGCCTGTAAAAGAAGAGGAATTGGATTGAAAAAGGACACAAATCTGTCCTGTGAATAAAGCAACTATTCATACTGATACAGGTGCCATTTTGTCTCTGAACCATGGTCTTTGTTCCAGTTCAGAGATTCCATCTCAGAGCTCAGCTAAAAGCAGACAGCTCACCCTCTGGATGCCTTCGTGCATAAAGGTATCTCCACCTGGAAGTACCCTCTGGAGCTCCTCCAGACCTTTTCGAATCTGCTCCCTGAGCAAGCAGACCAAAAGACAGATGAGAGAGCAGTTCATACTCATCATGTATCACCCCTCACCCTGCAGAAGTACCTATCTCATTGATATAACTGCAGCTATAAAGCTATGAAAATCGTAAATTGCAAGACCTTAAAGAAGTAGCTATAGGTATTGATGTAAATAGAGTCATCATAGTGATACATGTGGTTGATATGCTACTATTAAATCATACTGTCAAACTAAAACATTGGGTACAGCATTAAACCTCGTGCATGCATGCACATAATCTTGAATGACAAGTGAGTCGCTTTAATCCCCAAAAATAGAACTGTGAATTAATATTTAACAGATTTTATTTTTTACTGTTTTCTTGTGAAATTCAGTCTTCTTTGTAAACTAAAAGCAGACAGACAGATATGAAATGACAATGACAATTGTTTTTAATAAGCACAGAAACAATCTATTTCTTGAAGTGGCATTCCATTTCAGAGAGTAGTGATGGGCTTTGTGTGTGCTTCAGGTTTTAAGAGATCAAGCTTAGATTTAGGGATCTATTGCCAGTGGACACTGTCCAGCAGAGAGTAAGGAAATTAGTCTTGTGTAAAATGAGATAGCAGGAAGACCATAAACAAGGAAAAGGTTTCAGTGCCTGTGTGGAAACTGCCTGAAGAAAGATTAGACACATATACCAGACATGATATATTATAAGCCACATGTTGAAGCATACAGTTTGCCAAAGGATTGACAGCATTGTCAGTTGAGCTCAATGTGAGGGTGTTGTGATTTTTATTTATGTCTCTAATTCAATTGAACAAATCCTGCATGTTTATCTGGTTTCTGTGTTCTTGGTAATCAACTCAGTTCAGAATCAGCAAATAGCTGACATCTTGTGCAGACGTAATACCCAAATTCCTAAGAAAAAAAAGATTGTTCCCTTACCTGTCCTCTGTAAGCCGCATCAAAATCCGTCCCTCAGTAGAGAACACAATGAAGGACATGCGCAGCTGTGGACTGGAGCGAAATGAACAATACCAAGACCATTTATATTAATGTTATCTCTGTTGTCAGTTCACTAACAATCACAACAAGCAATGAAATACATCATACCCACACCATGTGTGGTTATTGGTTAATATTTGTGTTTATATAGAATTTATCTAAAGTTTATATTCACTACATGGTATTTCAAGAATGTGGGACAAAGTATTCTCACCTTATGAACTTGTGAGCCAGATGTTCCACAAAGTGATAGATTTCAACCCAGTGGTGCTGCACACTCCCAGATCTGCGAAGTGAGATGACATGTCGATGAGGAGTTTGCATAACAGAGTCTGGAGGAAATTGAGAGGTTAAGGTACCGGATTGTGAAAGGGAGTCAGGGGGGTCGAATTGTACTTTATCTGTAGAAATGCAGCATCTGTCGTTAAACATTTTCACTATTATGTGGATCCTTCTCTACAGTCAGAGTGTTTGACACAAAGGCTTGAATGTGCATCAAATATGCACACCAAGCTTTTGCACTTCCTACAGTATTTTCTGTAATCAACTAACAGAAAGCATATTTCTACTTAACTTTGTGCTACTTCTTCTGCACATCATGCTGTATCCCCACCTAGTGTACACACGTCATCCTATCCAACCATTACAGTTTTTGATGATGTTTATCTTGGCTGCATGCAGTCTTTCCCTCCCTGTGCGTAATTGTTATACAGTTCATCAAGCTGTCTGGCTTCACTACTGTAGCAACACTGTGGCCTGTATGCTCTTCCTACCAGAAAATAGCTTCGGAAGCACACATTCCACTTGAACACGTAACCTTGGTTGAAGAGCAACAGTGTACAGTAATGTATAACTCTGATTGATTTATTAGATAGTTGCCATCTTTGGACTGCCCCAATGATATCATACTGATGCAGAGCAGTGACATTCTTCTCAGATTACTTTCAATGTTTTTACAATGCAGCCCCAGTAATGATCTTAGTGTTATTTGAGTCAGGAAAATGATCCGTCATAATACCTGCAGTACCGGTCAACAATTTTTCTTTATTTTTTAAACTATTTTCTACATTGTAGAATAATAAAGAAGATATCAGAACTATGAAATAACACACATAGAACCATATAATAACCAAATAAAGTGTTTTTGAAGAATCTTATATTTGAGATTCTTCAAAGTTT
The DNA here is from genome assembly GCF_021184085.1 of Oncorhynchus gorbuscha. NCBI lineage: Eukaryota > Metazoa > Chordata > Actinopteri > Salmoniformes > Salmonidae > Oncorhynchus > Oncorhynchus gorbuscha. Next base: position 56,363,103 of record NC_060176.1, read on the forward strand.
CCTTGATGACAACTTTCCACACTCTTGGCATTCTCTCAACCAGCTTCATGAGGTAGTCACCTGGAATGCATGTGAATTAACAGGTGTGCCTTGTTAAAAGTTCATTTGTGGAATTTCTTTGTGTTGTGACAAGGTAGGGTGGTATACAGAAGATAGCCCTAAATGGTAAAATACCAAGTCCATATTATGGTAGGAACAGCTCAAATAAGCGAAGAGAAACGACAGTCCATCATTACTTTAAGACATGAATGTCAGTCAATCTGGAACATTTCAAGAACTTTGAAAGTTTCTTCAATTGCAGTCACAAAAACCATCAAGCGCTATGATGAAACTGGCTCTCATGAGGACCGTCACTTGAATGAAGACCCAGAGTTACCTTTGCTGCAGAGGATAAGTTCATTAGAGCCTTCATTACCAGCCTCAGAAATTGCAGCCCAAATAAATGTTTCACAGAGTTCAAGTAACAGACACATCTCAACATCAACTGTTCAGAGTAGACTGTGTGAATCAGGCCTTCATTCCTTTTGGGTTGTGCCGTGGCGGAGATCTTTGTGGGCTGTACTCGGCCTTGTCTCAGGGTGGTAAGTTGGTGGTTGAAGATATCCCTCTAGTGGTGTGGGGGCTGTGCTTTGGCAAAGTGGGTGGGGTTATATCCTGCCTGTTAGGCCCTGTCCGGGGGTATCATTGGATGGGGCCACAGTGTCTCCTGACCCCTCCTGTCTCGGCCTCCAGTATTTATGCTGTAGTAGTTTATGTGTCGGGGGGCTAGGGTCAGTCTTAAATCTGGAGTATTTCTCCTGTCTTATCCTGTGTCCTGTGTGAATTTAAGTATGCTCTCTCTAATTCTCTCTCGCTTTCTTTCTTTCTTTCTCTCTGAGGACCTGAGCCCTAGGACCATGCCCCGGGACTGCCTGGCTTGATGACTGCTGTCCCCAATCCACCTGGCCATGCTGCTGCTCCGGTTTTAGCTGTTCTGCCTGCGGCTGTGGAGCCCTGACCTGTTCACCGGACGTGCTACCTGTCCCAGACCTGCTGTTTTCAACTCTCTAGAGACAGCAGGAGAGGTAGAGATACTCTGAATGACCGGCTATGAAAAGCCAACTGACATTTACTCCTGAGGTGCTGACCTGTTGCACCCTCGAAATCCACTGTGATTATTATTATTTGACCCTGATGGTCATCTATGAACATTTGAACATCTTGGCCATGTTCTGTTATAATCTCCACCTGACACAATCAGAAGAGTACTGGCTACCCCACATAGCCTGGTTCCTCTCTAGGTTTCTTTCTAGGTTCTGGCCTTTCTATGGAGTTTTTCCTATCCACCGTGCTTCTACACCTGCATTGCTTGCTGTTTTGGGTTTTAGGCTGGGTTTCTGTACAACACTTTGAGATATCAGCTGATGTAAGAAGGGCTTTATAAATACATTTATTTGATTTGAGTCATGGTCGAATTGCTGCAAAGAAACCACCACTAAAGGACACCAATAAGAAGAAGAGACTTGCTTGGGCCAAGAAACACGAGCAATGGACATTAGACCGGTGGAAATCTGTCCTTTGGTCTGAGTCCAAATTTGAGATTTTTGGTTCCAACCGCCGTGTCTTTGTGGAATGCAGAGTAGGTGAACAGATTATCACCCCATGTGTAGTTCCTACCATGAAGCATGGAGGAGGAGGTGTGATGGTGTGGGGGTGCTTTGCTGGTGACACTGTCTGTGATTTATTTAATATTCAAGGCACACTTGACCAGCATTGCTACCACAGCATTCTGCGGCGATACGCCGTCCCATCTGGTTTGTACTTAGTGGTACTATCATCTGTTTTTCAACAAAACAATGACCCAACAGACCTCCAGGCTGTGTAAGGGCTATTTGACCAAGAAGGAGGGTGATGGTGTGCTGCATCAGATGACCTGAGCTCCACAATCACCCGACATAACCCAATTGAGATGGGTTGGGATGAGTTGGACCACAGAGTGAAGGAAAAGCAGCCAACAAGTGCTCAGAATATGTGGGATCTCCTTCAAGACTGTTGGAAAAGCATTCCATGTGAAGTTGGATGAGTGAATTACAAGAGTGTGCTAAGCTGTCATCAAGGCAAAGGGTGGCTACTTTGAAGAATCTCAAATATAAAATATATTTTGATTTGCTTAACACTTTTTTCATTGCGACATGATTCCATATGTGTTATTTCATAGTTTTGATGTCATCACTATTATTCTACAATGTCGAAAATAGTAGCAATGAAGCTTTTGGCTGGTACTGTACATGTCAATGTCTTTGTAATGCAGCCCCAGTAATGAACTTATTGGAGTCAGGTAAATGATCAGTCATAATGCCTACATGTCAATGTGTTTATAATACAGTCCCAGTAATGATCTCAGTGTTTTTGGAGTCAGGTAAATGATCGGTCATTATGTGTTTTTGAAGTCAGTTAAATGAACAGTTGTTATGTGTTACTGGAGTCAGGTAAATTATCAGTCATTATTTGTTATTGAAGTCAGGTAAATGAACAGTCGTTATGTGTTGTTGGAGTCAGGTAAATGATCAGTCATTATGCCTACATGCCTGAGTGACCGTGTATTTTAAATTAGGCCAGTCTGACGGGGCTGTAGCAATGTACGGTTGCTCTACGTCACTGTGTATGCATGGCTGACAAAATGAGACGCATACTGTTTCTTTTCATGTCATTACAGTGCATGGATTTTTCTCGATTCATTACAGTTACACACAGTTATTAACTTAAAGGTCCAATGTAGCCGTTTTTATCTCAAGATCAAATCATGTCAGGGTACCTTAGTGTGATTGTTTTAAATTCAAATGGTCAAAAATAAATGAAAATAGCTTCCCAGCTAGCACATAATGTTCTGAGAACCATATGTTTCTTAGAGCTTGGTGAGAACGTGGTTGTCCTGTCGTTATTTTGCAAACAACTGTAATGGAATTTTAATGTTTGTGCTGTTCTTATAACTAATTTATGTGTTCTATTTATGTGCTGTTATATAAACCAATTTCTGTGTTCCTGCTAGTGGCTGACTGAACGAATCCCCACTATCAGTCGCTACAATTTGGCAGTACGCCCAGACCTTGTTTTGAGAACGAGAATGAAAGATCTCAGTTTCAAGGTCTTAGCTTAGAGAGAAGAAGCCTCACGCATTTTGACTCCTAGAGATGAACATACTTTGGTGTGAAAAGTACAAAGGACCTTATGAAGATGGTGGAGGAAACAGGTACCAAAGTATCCACAGGACAAACTAGTCCTATATCGACATAACCTGAAAGGCCGCTCAGCAAGGAAGAAGCCACTGCTCCAAAACTACCATAAGAAAGCCAACATACGGTTTGCAACTGCACATGGGGACAATGATCGTACTTTTTGGAGAAATATTCTCTGGTCTGATGAAACAAAAATTGAACTGTTTGGCCATAATGACCATCATTATGTTTGGAGGAAAAAGGGCTTGCAAGCTGAAGAACACCATGCCAACCGAAGCACAGGGGTAGCAGCATCATGTTGTGGGGGTGCTTTGCTGTAGGAGGGACTGGTGCACTTCACAAAATAGATGGCATCATGAGGCTGGAAAATTATGTGGATATATTGAAGCAATGTCTCAAGACATCAGTCAGGAAGTTGAAGCTTGGTCGCAAATGAGTCTTCCAAATTGACAATGACCCCAAGCATACTTCCAAAGTTGTGGCAAAAAGGACAACAAGTTCAAGTCATTGGAGTGGCCATCACAAAGACTTGACCGCAACCCTATAGGAAATTTGTGGGCAGAACTGAAAAAGCGTGTGCGAGCAAGGAGGCCTACAAACCTGACTCAGTTACACCAGCTCTGTCAGGAGGAATGGGCCAAAATTCACCCAACTTATTGTGGGAATCTTGTGGAAGGCTACCTGAAACATTTGACCCAAGTTAAACAATTTAAAGGCAATGCTACCAAATACTAATTGAGTGTATGTAAACTTCTGACCCACAAGGAATGTGATTAAATAAATCACTCTACTATTATTCTGACATTTCACATTCATAAAATAAAGTGGTGATCCTAACTGACCCATGAGAGAGAATTTTTACTAGGATTAAATGTCAGGAATTGTGAAAAACTGAATTTAAATGTATTTGTCTAAGGTGTATGTAAACTTCCGACTTCAACTTTACATCTTTCAAAAGCTTGTTTTCCCGGAGCATATTGTTAGCTAGTCCATACAAGTCTATATTCTTTGTAGACGTAGTGCTTCGTGCTGAAAGATTAGTAATTTCCTGACATCTGATTGGTTACTGGCATTTACAGGCCCTTTCTGGAAACCTGATTGGTTAAAATATCTCCAGCGAAGAATCAACGTAAAGCGAGACAAAATTAGAAAATCTCAAAGAATATACCTACAGTATGTGAACAAAAACAGGCGATCTCAGTTATCAATGCGAGAAAAGCAGTGAATGAATGAACACATTTTCCTGATCCACCAATTGAGGCAGTGGCAGTACAGGTAGTGGAGAAAAAGGAGGTAGCCTGCAGCAGCGCGTTAAGACGCAAATTAGTTGAGATGAAGATGATAACTAGCTGCGATCAACCAGACAGCAGCCAGCCAACAGTGGCTTTTATTCCACATCTCAAATAATCCAACTTGTACATGATTTGATTTGTCAGTCCAGTGTCTAAACACACAAGTTTCTATTGTCAGAGTTTTGGTTGCACACATGCAAATTTTTTTGATTAGAAGAAATGTACTGAAAACCCGAATGTAAACCTGATACCCAAAATATTTTAAATGTTTGAAATATCTTTAAATAATGTCTGAAGTACAGGAAAACTTAATAGGACAAACTGACCTCTGACCTAGTGAGGCCCGATCACCCTCACTAGAAACACAGGAGACATTGTCTTTTTTATGGGCTATGTAAAAACAAATAATTAAGAAGAATAGTCCTATGTGTGATTCACACCACAAGAAGGACAGAGAGAGAGAACTGTGTCTAGTCTATTTTACCATTACCTTATGGGACACAATTATGTCCTTATGGAGTTATCAAGAGATAATTTGATTTGTTATTCTAATTTGTTTATTTTTTATTTAACAGGCAGTATTTATTTTGGGGGGGATGCATTATTCACAATGTTAAGTGTCATGTGTCCAAAGGGGGAATTACCAGTCCCCTGGGGCCCTTTAGTAAATATGAAAAAGGTTTTTTTCACATGCTTGCCTGTAAAAGGAAAAAAATAGGTGTTGGTAATGGATGACAGTTACTCCAAATTAATTGAAGTTTTCCCTCACCTCGAGTGACAGATTTGTATTGCTGTTGTTTTCTTTTATTTTCTTAGTTTTGTCTTGATTCAATAACAAATCTCACCAGATTGGGTCTGCTGCATGGTCGGGATTTCTCCCTAAGGTTTAGCTCTCTGACCTGTAACTCTGCCAAAATGATAGGGGAGTATAAGCCCATTCGGGGGGGGGGGCTTATACTCCCCTCGTGGTTATGGCGAAGGTGACCACAGATGGTATCTAGATACATGGAAAATAATTTGGCCGAGAACCGTGTGAACCTCAATACCCCCTCTAATCGTCTGAAAAATCACAAAAATGGCATACAGTATGGTCTTTCACCACTTCTACCGTGAGAGTCCGAGCCAGCAACCTGTACCCAGCATCCAGAAGCTATCAACTGCCTTTTCTCTCATGTTTTTTCTCTCAGGAGTGCAACATGGGTCTATGTGGAGTGAGCATGGAAAGAGGTCCCGTTCAAACGTCTCACATGCTGCTGGTGTACTGGTAGTAAAATGGACAAAGACATATACTGCAAGGTCCGTTATCAAGGGTCATCCACTTTGAACATGTGCCATTAAAAGGACAAACTGAAACACTATCTGAAGAACATGAAAAAATGCCAGGAAAGGAAGGATGAGTGCCGGGGAAGGAGGGGGTTGTTCAACCGTGCCCGTAATTGTAGTTCTGTCTATGAGCTGTTCTTGTCTTTGATGTTCAGTATTATCATGTTTCATGTTTTGTGTGGACCCCAGGAAGAGTAGCTGCTGCATTTTGCAATAGCTAATGGGGATCCTAATAAAATACCTAATTGATTTAGGCTTATTCAAAATGGTTTATTTGGGATATCAGGTTGATTGTGGAGGTCTGCAGACTGCGAAACGTATACTAATTTAGACTGAGGATGCATTAAAATACCAATCTGTCATTACCACAAGTGATGAGGGAAGTGAGGGTCTTTCTTAGCAAGGTTGGTGTAAAACAATTATAACATGTGTTCTCGCTCTCTTCCCAGTGAATTGTTCTTAAAATGCTGTAACCTGTGCCTCCCTGGCTGGTAAGTTTTCTACTCTTCCAGAGGATTGTGAAACTAATGAGCTGCCAACTCTGCATGAGACCCCATTTCCTGCTGTAGATAAGGACGATGAAGGTTGTTTTCTTTTAGGTTGAGGGTAAGGTCATCACCCAGACCTTGTTTTGAGAACAAGAATGAAAGATCTCAGTTATAAGGTCTCAGCTTAGAGAAGCCTTGTGAGGTATTGGTCTGTCACATGTTATGAACCAGTATTGGTTGGTCACATGAATGAAAGAAAAGGGTAATGATTAATTATACAAATATAACTTGTCAGCTTATGTATGCGTATGTAGCGTATGTATATAAGACAAATGCTGGGACTGCCCAGGCAGAGTTCCTGATAGACATGTGTACTTGTTACGAGAATTCTCAATGTTCATAACCCAATTCAATTAAACTACGCAGTCTGCAACCCAGAATTTGTAAGATACTGGTTGAAATGAAACAGAGGGAGGCCCAGCTACGATAGTCAAAATGTTTATTCACGGGAGCGCTGGTTCGTTGTACAAAACCATTCATTTTATACTAGCTCCTTACACACAGACTCCTTACGCACACAAACAGAAGGTATCCTACGCACACTGTTCCACTACCCAGCCGACAAAGATTAGGGGAGGCCGTGAGAATCCCTCCCCGTCCTCCCACAAGATAGGGAGACCGTGGGAAGTACTTCCCGTCATTTCCCCAATCTCTCAGAGGCCCCTAGCCAGGTCAGCACCGAATTCTGCTTTGACAGCCTGTGTTTAAGTTACTATAAAGACATATTGTACAGATCTACTGCTTTACCCTAATTCTGACTAAAACTGCACATTTATTATAATTTCACTGACTAAAACTACACCCATCATTAACAATAATTTTATGATTCTAATCAATTTCATACCATATGATTTCAGGGTGGAATATTCTAATCATTCATTTAAACATAAATTCCATCAACAATCCACCCTTAATGACTAAATAATACACACTGATACCTCAAATACTATATAGAAACAAATGGTGTACAAGAATAATTCAAACCAATACATGTACAGTATATCAGGGTTCTCTACACAACATTCTAAAAATAGGTCACCAGGTAAGAATGCCCTATGGGAATTTTGAAAATTAACACCTAAACTACACAAAAACAATAATATATTTATGAATGTAGCTCGAGCGTCAATTCCCCATAATTCGCGAATAAAGATTTACTGATCTTGTCTCGTAGACTGGGAAAAGCAATGGTGCATTGAGTTGGTTGGAACCTCTCCAGCACGATGACAATAAACATGATTCATTTTAGATCAACTTCAAGAGTTCCTGTGTAAGTATTTCCATTACTCAACCTTCCCACAACTTTCTGGGAATGGTGCTGTCACGAATATTACCGAAGGTGACTCCCCTTCTTGTTCGGGTGGCGCTCGGCGTGTTTTTTCCCCCCCACATCTTTTGCTCTCTGTGCCTGACTCCACACCTCATCACTCATTTATCGTAACAGGTGCAGGATAATTGAGCACTTTTAAGGAACTTAAACCATTTTTGGGGGTGGTATTATTACTTTAAAATAAAGTTTCCTAAATGTAAATATGTTTGCATTTCATTTCAATTTTGACAATGTTCTTGGAACATTCTCCAACTTGTCTGACATTGGGAAACAACGGTCTGTGGGAATTTCAATACTTCAGCATAATGTTTCCTCCAGGTTTCCTCATGGTTCTTTTTCAAATACTGTCCTCAAATTGTTCCAAGAATGTATCTTAACAATGTTCTTCTGTTGGAATTTCAGTACCTCAGCATAAAGTTTCCTACAGGTTTGGGAGGGTCCAGCCTTCCATTAAGATTAGAAACTTGGTCTGGTTTAGTCTTAACCATATGGATGTGGTAACACATCATTCCAAGATCAAAAGACCTATCCGGGGCCCTCAAAATAAAGATAATTGATTATCAGGAGTCTGGGAGGGAGTTACAAATCCATTTCCAAGCAATTCAAAGTGCATCATTCCACTGTCCAACGGTCATCTACAAATGGAGAAAATTTCAGGCCACTGGCAATCTACCTAGGACAGTTCATCCCACCAAATTCAGCCCAAGAGCTGACCAAAAGATGTCATAGAAGTCTTTAAAAACACAGGGTAACATGAAGGGATCAACATGCCTCTCTTACCACAAACAATGTGCATGAGTCAACTGTCGGAAAGGGACTTGGCCTACATGGGAGGTCTGGAAGGAAGAAGCCTCTGCTCTCAAAAAAGAATACCAAGACACGACTGACGTTTGCCAGACAACACCTGGGTAAAGACTGAAACTACTGGAGCAATGTGCTCGGCACAGATGAGTCATAAGGGTAGTTGTTTAGCCACAATGCCAGATGCCATGTTTGGCGAAAACAAAATACTGCCTTCGAACAGAAGAACCTCATACCAACCGTAAAGAATGGAGGTGGTGGCATTATGGTTTGGGGCTGCTTTGCTGCCTCAGGGCCTGGCCAACTTGCCATCATTGAGTCAACCATGATGTCAACATTGTACCAGAGAATTCTTGAGGAAAAGGTGAGGCCATCTGTCAAATAGATGAAGCTGAACCGAACATGGATATTGCAACAGGACAATGATCCAAAACACAAAAGCAAAGCTTCAACAGAATTGTTCAAAAATAATAAATGGAGGGTTATGGAATGGCCGAGTCAAAGCCCTATGGGGAGACTTGCATGCAAGATAGCCCTTAAATATGACAGTTGAAGCAGTACTGTAAAGAATAGGCTAAATTTCTCTGAGTCGATGTAAGAGACTGATACAGTTCCAAGAAACGGCTACATTGAGTTATTTCAGCCAAAGGGGGCAACAAGCTATTGAACCTAAGGGTGCACTTGTTTTTTCCGCAGTATGGAATTGCATTTCTGTAGATTTGATGAATGAATGATTGCAAAGTATAATCTTTCAGTGTCATTTGTTAAATTAGTTTTCCTTTATCTGTCAATAGTGTTGAAGTGAAGATTACATAGCCACCTGTCCAAATATGTACAAAAAATGTAACTTTCCAGGAAGTGTACTTGCTTTTTCACATGACTGTATTTAAAGTCATGTTCTCAAATTGTTCAGAGGATATTTAAGACCACTTTAGTAACATTCTAAGTATGTTATTTAAAAATATTATTTGAAAGCGTATACATTCCATTCTCGGCATCAACAACTCTCTATCCTCTATTTTGTTAATTAAGTGTGTTCAGGTGTGTTGGCCTCCCCCATTAATTGGCCACACCTGATCTTAATTAGTGCTTGTTTCCATCCTGTTGGCACAGTGTACTAAGTCCATGGATAGAGAAAAGAGATTATCGGTTTGAATCTCACTGATGCCGTATCACAATAAAAAAAAGTGTTTGCATGATTAATTTCCATGTGTTTTATCTGTGCTTGGAATTTAAAAGGGTTAACCCAATTTAAGCTAGCAGTTTTATTAACAGTCTTATTGAAACATTCCGGGAACATTTTTAAGGAAGTTATTAAAAAAACCTTCCAAATAATCTATAATTTCTGTTCTCAGATTGTTCATAAAACCTCCCAGGAAAACGGTCAAGGAACCAGAGTATAACATTCTCAGAACCTCCCTACAACCTACTTTTTTTTATCAGAAAAGGTTATATTTTCACTTCCTTTCCCAAAACCAAAAACGTGTGTTCACACAACATCCAAGGAACTAAATGTGCTAGCTGGGTTCTTAACAAAGAGCAATTTCTCAAGCAATAATTTTGCTAGGACTGTCTGGTAGTGGTCTGAGTTGGGAGGGGAAACTGAAAACTAACTGTTATTGGCAGACAGGTTTGGAACTCTTTCTTTTTGGTCTCTTAGTGTAATTTACCGCCTGATAATGTCACCAGGCAGGCCAAAACTCCATCCCACCAAAACAGGCTGAAATTTCAGGCAGTCTTTTCAAGCAGCTTACACTAAAAAGGAATTATCATAATTTCACAGTAGTATTATTCCAAACTCATAGTGTGTAAATGTATATAAAAACATGAAAATCACATTTCTGACTACAAATGATCATAGAGAAGAAAACTCACAAAACATTTCTCTCCGTCAAATTGCCAGATGGTAGGTTAGATACTCTTTCATTCTGTCTGTGTGTTTGTCATTGTTTTAATTCCTGTCTTTACTCCTCTCTTCTTATTTCACTGCCCTATTATCTCTTTTTCCATTGTTAACAGGATACAAGTCTCAGCACAGACAGCGCAGCCAAAAGGCTGAAACATTGAAACATCTGGACCTAATGGAAAAAGGGTTCTGCAGACACAGAGGAGTCATGAACAGACAGAGAATGAAAGACAGTTGGTAAAAAGGGGAGGAATATCAATTCAAACAAAGGAAGAGCAGGTAGAAGAGGGATGACTACAACAGAATTAGGGGGACAGCAAGTACAAATACAAGCGAATGCACAGAGTAACAGTGCTGGGTGTCTAATATTCTTGTTGTATTCACGTGTATTCTTCTGTTAGCTAAAACAATGTGCACACACACACACAGCAGTAGGTAGTGTATGTAAATGTTCATCATGCTCTCTACATCTGTCTTTTGGATCCTACAATTCCATATCTGTCTGAAGTTCCACTTAGCTAAATGTTGTGCCACCACAGAAATGTCTGCCTCGAGTTGCATTCTGATTTAAGGGAAAAATTGAAAATCAATCATCCAAGAGTAAGAGACTTTTTAAACAATTGAAGAGGGAAAGGCAGGCCCAAATGAAAGAGGAAGAAGCTGAAGCCTGCTCTTCCACATTAGACAGATAATCATCCAAACAATAAGTTATAGTTTTAAAGTATTGAAGTCCAGCAACATCTATTAGAACCAGATGACGCTCCATTTGTTTACCCAATCATTAGGTCTGTCACGTCTTTGCTCACAATAATCAGGCCTTTTTAGTGGGGGTTAAGGAAACCAATATGTAATTTGGGTGAACTAACACTACTGTAGAAGTGACAGGGAAACTCCACTGCATTTGAGAACCTCAGAGTAGCATAAATGATTGATACAATCCAATGATTGTAGTTGGATTAGCTAAATTCAGCCTCTTTGCCCAACTGTAGTAAAGCATGGAGATTTTTTTGTTGTTCATTTGACTGTTGTGATTCAACTAGAGCTCAGCCGGCACAACTTATACATGTTTACTGTATGTGACAGATGGAGTATCAAATGTGCCACTGTTCACCAGCAATCCAGATCTATGATGGACCATAAAGGGTGGCCTGAGAACTTTACAAGAAAGCATCTGCTCACGTCATTCATCCCGGCCCAAAGGGGAATTCCACTGGCCTTTTACCCATGCTTACCAAAAAATCACAAGAGACAAATACAGATAGTTGGACGAAATGCTCGATCATTGTCCCACCATCATACTCACCTTGTATAAGATACTGGTTGTCAAAGATACAGGTGTCAGGATAGTGTATTGGAGGCGAAGTCAAGTGCAGGAGAGCAAATATTATGAACAGGCACACTTTTATTATAGTTCCAAAAACAAAGCACTACATGAAACAAACAGACCATAAAAGTAGAACGCCTAAATGAACACTACCTAAAATGAAAACAATTACACACAAAACATGATGGGAAACAGAGGGTTAAATACAAGTAGCTTAATTGGGGAAATGTAAACCAGGTGTGTATGGAAACAAGACAAGACAAATGGAAAAATGAAAAATGGAGCGGCGATGGCTAGAAAGCCGGTGACATCGATCGCCGAACGTCGCCAGAACAAGGAGAGGGGCTGACTTCAGCAGAAGTCGTGACAACAGGAACCAAAAATATATGTTTTCCCCATTGGGTTATATTACATTTCTAGTCAGACTGCATTCAACATTGTATAAAGTACACATAAATATAGCAATTATGTAATATCAGATTGCTTATTTGATAAGTGTAATAACCATTGAGAAAACGCTTGTGATATTTTCATGGGCATTATTACCAGCATATGGCAAAATAAAATGTAAATTGCTGCATATGGCCCCAGGGGGCATGATAATAACAATAACATTCCTGAACATGTCTAAGTATGACATCATGACAGAATTTGAAAACACTGAGACTGGCAACGACAGATGTGACAACGAGATGTTTCTGCAAATTAAACATTAATTGTGCTTTGGTAAAATATGAAATAAGATGGTCACTATCTACCTACCCTTAAAGTCGAAGTTCACAGATTTTACAAGGTGCACTCAACAACCAACAGTTCCCCAACTGAACTCTGCCCCCAATACACATGACAAGCAGCAAAGGTGAGGTGGAAATAGAAGGTTGAATGACAAACTCACTTGTCCAGAACGAAGTAGAGGTCAAAGCCCCCGAAGCAGGATGGTTCACCCTGACCTCTGTCCTGGTTGTGCCAAGCGTTACCAGCTGTCAGCACCACCAGCGCACTTACAGCACCAAGCAGCACTGGTAACCAGGAGCCTCTGCACCCATATAAATACATGATTCCAGTTTGGAGGAGCTATTTCACGTGAAGAAGATTAACACCACCTTGGAAAACAAGTGGAGAAAAAATGATTCCTTATTTCTGTGTCTTCATCCAATATTCTTCAGCATTGAACATAACTAATCCAAAAGGGTGAAGTGGAAGGCAGAGAATGATGCACTGATGCTATGAATCCAGTCTGTCTCAATTGAGTCAGGAGGCTCTCATCACTGGCTCGGGGACAAGCACAGGCTACACACACATGCACTGAGCCTCACAGCAGCACACTCCTCTTATCTCGCCTTTTTCTTTTGCTCTTTTCATACTGTTGGGAAGTAGGACAGTGGAAGTGTATTCCAGGCAGCTCCAGAGAAACCTATGTAATTGTGTCTAACTTAAAGCCTCCTTCCACGACTCCCTGACTTTCTTTTCCTTTTTTCTCATGGTTGAGGCAATAATGAAGACAGAGGTGAGAGAAAGACAAACTATCGCCTTCTACTGCCATCTAGTGGTGTCAATAACTACCAGGAGCTCATAAGATCAAATCAAATCTAATTGTATTTGACTCATGCACTAAATACAACAGGTGTAGACTTTACCATTAAATGTTTAGTGTTAAGTCTACAACTGTTGTATTCGGTGCATGTGACAAATACAGTTTTATTTGATATTCTCCTGGTATGGAACCTTGTCATACTGACTGTCACCACTAGATGGCTTGTTTGTCTTTCTGAGAGTTTCAGTCTGTTTAGCTGAGGAGTGAGTATACTGTAAACCAGCATAAATATACTGATTTTAACTTTCTAATGTGTAGAAAGATAACCTTGAAATGGGCATGGTCTAATTAATTTAACAAAAAAGACATTTAATAAATCATCAAATCAATTGTTATTTCTGGTTGCTATGTAGTAAACCCCTCTAAACTTCAAACCTGTTATATTCCGTTTCTTCTGCATTGGGAATAGATTAACTAAAAATATCATAACCACAAAACAAATATGTCAATGACCTGAATCAAACACTGTCAGTAAATGGTGTGTGTGGAATTAAGGGGGACATCTGAATTTAAGGTACATTATGCAACGGTGCAACACTGCAAATAGGCATTTTAAGTTATTTATTTACTGGCTTAAACTACACCTTACAGAAACTCTCTCACATCTTTGTGTATTGATATTTTTCCGTCAGTAAATGACAGTTAACATCTATCATGACGTTCTTGAAGTAAATAAAGTATGGACACCCTAAGGTGAGGAGTAACAGAGGATGATCTTTACAAATGAAACAGAAAGTTGCACACTAACACGTATCTTTGTTTTTTATTTGTATCATGATGTTTTTAACATTTCATTTCAACCAACCCAATTCGTCAGACACCAGAACATTCACATTTGACACAAAGTAAGCTGACAACATATTTTATTCATTGTATACTGAGAACACAGCGAAGTAAACAAGTCACTTCCCCACAGAGCCAAAGACAGGGCATGAAATGGAGGGATCCCTCTTCTTAACCACCTTGAATTCACATGCCTTTTGGTCCCACTCCTTCATGCAATCATCAGGAAAATCTACAGGAGTTGCATACCTGCAATCAAACAATCAACACCAGCAAATCATTTTGTTGTGTAAATCAATAGAATTTCACTCATCCAGTCTATTAATAAACCCCTGAGAAACCGTGTGTGGATATTTTGAGAAGATAACAATGGGCAGTATATTCTTTTAGTGTGATAGATACAGACTGGGAAGGTTGAGGGCTACATAGACCATGCATTTTGTAGGTGATAGTATAAAGTTGTACCCCGAGCAGCATGAATTACAAGTGCAGTCCATGCAATCACTGTTCCTCCAGCTGGAACCAATAGGATGCCATGTCTCATCTTTGTCATCACGACAATGGGTGATCATGTCTAAACAAGAAAATAGTATAGCATACTGTATATGTTTATTGCCTTTTTCAATGTACATGTGTATTTGATGTAGCCTGCGCATCATTCTTTTTAGCCAACATTCCACTCCTTAGCAATCCTGTTATTTTCAAAGAGACTGGCCTTTCTTTAATCTTCAAATATCACCATTCTGTCATTAATGAGCTCGAGGAGATCAGGGGATTTGATTCTGATTTGGTAACCCCCATAGCTATCATCAATCATAAAGTTATGCAAATTGGAACTCTATCTCTATTTTTCTCCACAGATGGATGTTCCAGTGTTGGTGTATGGTTGCTAAGCAACCATTTTTGTTGTCCAGACAAAAACCAGTCTATTAAAAATTGCTAGCTCAAGTCTAAATTCTCAAACGGAATATACTGAACACAAATATAAACGCACCATGTGAAGTGTTGGTCCCATGTTTCCTGAGCTGAAGTAAAAGATCCCAGGAATTTTCTATAAGCACAAAAGCTAATTTCTCTCCAATTTTGTGCACAAATCTGTTTACATCCCTGTTAATGAGCATTTCTCATTTGCCAAAATAATCCATCACCTGACAGGTGTAGCATGTCAAGAAGTTGATAAAAAAAAATATATATATATTTCACCTTTATTTAACCAGGTAGGCTAGTTGAGAACAAGTTCTCATTTGCAACTGTGACCTGGCCAAGATAAAGCATAGCAGTGTGAGCAGACAACACAGAGTTATACATGGAGTAAACAATTAACAAGTCAATAACACAGTAGAAAAAAAGGGGAGTCTATATACAATGTGTGCAAAAGGCATGAGGAGGTAGGCGAATAATTACAATTTTGCAGATTAACACTGGAGTGATAAATGATCAGATGGTCATGTACAGGTAGAGATATTGGTGTGCAAAAGAGCAGAAAAGTAAATAAAGAAAAACAGTATGGGGATGAGGTAGGTGAAAATGGGTGGGCTATTTACCAATAGACTATGTACAGCTGCAGCGATCGGTTAGCTGCTCAGATAGCTGATGTTTGAAGTTGGTGAGGGAGATAAAAGTCTCCAGCTTCAGCGATTTTTGCAGTTCGTTCCAGTCACAGGCAGCAGAGTACTGGAACGAAAGGCGGCCAAATGAGGTGTTGGCTTTAGGGATGATCAGTGAGATACACCTGCTGGAGGGCGTGCTACGGATGGGTGTTGCCATCGTGACCAGTGAACTGAGATAAGGCGGAGCTTTACCTAGCATGGACTTGTAGATGACCTGGAGCCAGTGGGTCTGGCGACGAATATGTAGCGAGGGCCAGCCGACTAGAGCATACAAGTCGCAGTGGTGGGTGGTATAAGGTGCTTTCGTGACAAAACGGATGGCACTGTGATAGACTGCATCCAGTTTGCTAGGTAGAGTGTTGGAAGCCATTTTGTAGATGACATCGCCGAAGTCGAGGATCAGTAGGATAGTCAGTTTTACTAGGGTAAGCTTGGCGGCGTGAGTGAAGGAGGCTTTGTTGCAGAATAGAAATCCGACTCTTGATTTGATTTTCGATTGGAGATGTTTGATATGAGTCTGGAAGGAGAGTTTGCAGTCTAGCCAGACACCTAGGTACTTATAGATGTCCACATATTCAAGGTCGGAACCATCCAGGGTGGTGATGCTAGTCGGGCATGCGGGTGCAGGCAGCGATCGGTTGAAAAGCATGCATTTGGTTTTACTAGCGTTTAAGAGCAGTTGGAGGCCACGGAAGGAGTGTTGTATGGCATTGAAGCTCGTTTGGAGGTTAGATAGCACAGTGTCCAATGACGGGCTGAAAGTATATAGAATGGTGTCGTCTGCGTAGAGGTGAATCAGGGAATCGCCCGCAGCAAGAGCAACATTATTGATATATACAGAGAAAAGAGTCGGCCCGAGAATTGAACCCTGTGGCACCCCCATAGAGACTGCCAGAGGACCGGATAGCATGCCCTCCGATTTGACACACTGAACTCTGTCTGCAAAGTAATTGGTGAACCAGGCAAGGCAGTCATCCGAAAAACCGAGGCTACTGAGTCTGCCGATAAGAATATGGTGATTGACAGAGTCAAAAGCCTTGGCAAGGTCGATGAAGACGGCTGCACAGTACTGTCTTTTATCGATGATGGTTATCGTTTAGTACCTTGAGTGTGGCTGAGGTGCACCCGTGACCGGCTCGGAAACCAGATTGCACAGCGGAGAAGGTACGGTGGGATTCGAGATGGTCAGTGACCTGTTTGTTGACTTGGCTTTCGAAGACCTTAGATAGGCAGGGCAGGATGGATATAGGTCTGTAACAGTTTGGGTCCAGGGTGTCTCCCCCTTTGAAGAGGGGGATGACTGCGGCAGCTTTCCAATCCTTGGGGATCACAGACGATATGAAAGAGAGGTTGAACAGGCTGGTAATAGGGGTTGCGACAATGGCGGCGGATAGTTTCAGAAATAGAGGGTCCAGAATGTCAAGCCCAGCTGAATTGTACGGGTCCAGGTTTTGCAGCTCTTTCAGAACATCTGCTATCTGGATTTGGGTAAAGGAGAACCTGGAGAGGCTTGGGCGAGGAGCTGCGGGGGGCGGAGCTGTTGGCCGAGGTTGGAGTAGCCAGGCGGAAGGCATGGCCAGCCGTTGAGAAATGCTTATTGAAGTTTTCGATAATCATGGATTTATCGGTGGTGACAGTGTTACCTAGCCTCAGTGCAGTGGGCAGCTGGGAGGAGGTGCTCTTGTTCTTCATGGACTTCACAGTGTCCCAGAACTTTTTGGAGTTGGAGCTGCAGGATGCAAACTTCTGCCTGAAGAAGCTGGCGTTAGCTTTCCTGACTGACTGCGTGTATTGGTTCCTGACTTCCCTGAACAGTTGCATATCACGGGGATTAAACAGCATGATCATTACACAGGTGCACCTTGTGCTGGGGACAATAAAAGGCCCCTCTACAAGGTGCAGTTCTGTCACAACACAATGCCACAGATGTCTCAAGTTTTGAGGGAGCATGCTATTGGCATGCTGACTGCAGTAATGTCCTACAGAGCTGTTGCCAGATAATTGAAGGTTCATTTCTCTACCAGGTCGTATGCTGCATCAGATGACCTGGCCTCCACAATCACACAACCTCAACCCAATTGAGATGGTTTGGATGAATTGGACCACAAAGGGAAGGAAAAGCAGCCAACAAGTGCTCAGCATATGTGGGAACTTCTTCAAGACTGTTGGAAAAGCATTCCAGGTGAAGCTGGTTGAGAGAATGCCAAGAGTGTGCAAATCTGTCATCAAGGCAAAGGGTGGCTACTTTTAAGAATACACATTTTTGGTTACAACATGATTCCATATGTGTTATTTCATAGTTTTGATGGCTTCAGTATTATTCTACAATGTAGAAAATAATACAAAATAAAGAAAAACCCTTGAATGAGTAGGTATGTCCAAACTTTGACTTGTACTGTATATTTTAGGAACTTACTAAACTTACTATTGAAAGTAAGAATAGTAGAATACACCAGGTGTAATTTCGAAATTTAGTTGTGTATCAGCACTTTTTGTCTTGTTATTTCAGTCACAGACAGTCACTCAATTAGCCATGTCAGCTAACAATTTTTAGATTGGTAGTTAGTCTAATCAGCTATCTTAACTTGTAGTAATCATGGCCAAATCCTGACTGGAGACGCATTGATTTTGTTAGTCATTTTCACTCAGATATCATATTAACATGGATACAAAATGTGTAGAATTGCAGGAAATTATCTTTGAAACTGCTAAAAATGCTCTCAACTCCCAGAAAATGTGTTGTAAAACTGAAAAAACGTCTCTCTGCCCAATTGCAAAATTAGTCTAATTGCATTGTTATAAAATTGCTGCGTTTTTTTCTCCCACACATGGTAAAATGTGTAGAATTGCAGTAAACATACTTTATTCCCCATGGCAAAGTTGCAGGAAATTAGCTTTAAAACCCCCAAAAGGCTAGAGATGGCCCTGGCGTTGATTTTAAGCCTCAAAATACAACAACTTGCTTAGCTAAGCTAAATGTTTATTTTATTTTATTTGTTATAATTATAATTATAGTTTTGAGGCTCCGCATGTTGTCATCGAATATATGAATGTTATTTCCGACAACCAAATAGCAACTGTGTCAGTAATCCAGCTGCATATTGAACGTTGAGATTGCCGAAAGACCAGTCTCTTTGGCAAATAACAGGAGTGGAATGTTAGCTAAAAAGACTGGTATAACCAGACTATATATATTGTGTATGTGAGAGGGGGGGGGGGGGTAATAGTCTTTTTTAGTCTTTTTCTTTACCTGGCTTCAAGGTCATAGGCTTCATGTAGCAAAAAGCATGGAACAGTGGAAGCAGCACACAAAGGATTAAGGCTAGAGCCAAGGACTTCTTCACAGGGAGAAGAGAGGGAAACATATGTTATTGAGGGGAATAAACAGCCATTGGCCTAGCGTTGAACCTTCAAAACAATTCTAAATAAACAACTATCAAAACCAAACTGACACATTTCTACATTTTGAGCTTATCATTGACCCTACCCTAGGTTATAAAATAACGTAATATTTGTACAATGCCCTCCTCTACTATCCATTCTGACTTAAAACACATATGTGGGGGTGTTCAAAAGATTCATTTTGCCAGCATTATTTATTATGTCCACATTGTGATAAAATTGTAAAATGTGCAACTGAAACCCCAACACCTATTTGTCATTAGGAGTTAGAACAAGAACACAGCTTCATCAACCAAATTCAAGGACGGTTCCAGCTCCTCCAAATTCCTACTAACTTGTACATATCATGCCAAATTTTAAGAAACTTACCATGATTCACAAGAATGTAGACTGGATACTCAGGTAATTCTAGGGATCTTTCAGGGTAGAGAACACAGGCTTGTGGGTCTTTTGGAAGTAGCTTACCTTTGGAATTCAACAAGGGCTGGGTCAAACACTGTCAGTAAATGGTGCACGTGACTTTCGGTAAATCAGAATTTAAGGTCCTCTACGCAACAAAGCAACGTGTAAGTAGCCCTTAGTGTGTATGATATTCAGTTGTAAAATTAAGTCAGAGAAAAAATATATAAAAAATATATAATTTATTGGACATATTTTGAAGCTATGAAGTTCCTTGTTTACTGGCTGAACCCAGACTTTACAAACACACACAAACATTTTGTTCTTCTATCCTCATGGGGACCTAAAATGTATTTCCATTCAAACTTCTACTCCTATTAATCCTAAACCTAACCCTTACCCTAATCTTAACCCCTAACCCTAACCCTAAACCTAACTCCTAACCCTAGCCCTGAACCTAACAAAGCATGTTTGTCACTTTTGTTTACTCTTTCCCCATCCCCACCCCTTTATTTAATTCTAAAGTTGGGCTACTTCCAAAATACCCATTATTTAAAAGCATGTACTTCCCTACAAGAACTCCAGTAGAATTCCATTACAATCCAGTCTACATTGGTGTGAATCATGGTAGGTAATTTTGCATGTTACGTTTTCATGATATTGAAGGTGAAGGCCTTATATTTGGTTGATTTTCCATGATATGTAACAACACCAGAAGCTGTGTTCCTGCTGATTTACTGTAATTTACTGTAACTCCAGTAACATACAGTGCATTCGGGAAGTATTCAGACCCCTTGAGTTTTTTAAACATAAGTATTCAGACCCTTTACTCAGTACTTTGTTGAAGCACATTTGGCAACGATTACAGCAACGGGTCTTCTTGGGTATGACGGTACAATCTTGGCACAACTGTATTTGGGGTTTATCCCATTCTCTGCAGATCCTCTCAAGCTCTCTTAGGTTGATGGGGAGCGTTGCTGCACACCTATTTTCAGGTCTCTCCAGAGATGTTCGATCGGGTTCAAGTCCGGGCTCTATCTGGGCCACTCAAGGACATTCAGACTTGTCCTGAAGCCACTCCTGCTTTGTCTTGGCTGTGTGCTTGGGGTCGTTGTCCTCTTAGAAGATGAACCATCGCCCCAGTCTGAGCGCTCTGGAACAGGTTTTCATCAAGGATCTCTCTGTACTTTTCTCTGTTCATATTTCCCTCGACCCTGGCTAGTCTCCCAGTCCATGCCACTGAAAAACATCCCCACAGCATGATGCTGCCACCACCATGGTCCACCGTAGGGATGGGGCCTGGTTTCCTCCAGACGTGACACTTGAAATTCAAGAGTTTAATCTTGGGTTCATCAAACCAGAGAATCTTGTGTCTTTAGGTGTCTTTTGGCAAACTCCAAGCAGGCTGTCATATGTATTTTACTGAAGAGTGGCTTCCATCTGGCCACTCTACCACAAAGGCCTGATTGGTGGAGTGCTGCAGAGATGGTTATCCTTCTGGATGGTTCTCCCATCTCCAAAGAGGAATTATGGGGTATTGTGTGTAGATTGATGATGGAAAAAAAAGATTTGATCAATTTTAGAAAAAGCTGGTAACGTAACCAAATGTGTAAATGTCAAAGGTTGTGAATACTTTCCGAATGCACTGCAAGTAGCCTAATGGGGTTTCATTTTGATATGATAATGTGGACATAAAAATAAATACTGCAAAATCACCTCTGTTTGAGTCTGAGTGGATGTTGGATTTAAACGACACCATAGAGAAAAGACATCGGAAAAATAAAGTTACCGGTATTTATTTTCTAGAGTAGGGTCAATTAACTATTATTTTAACATGTTTAAATGTGTCAGTTCCCTTTTCTAGTTATTTATCTTCAATGTTTTGAAGGTTCAACTGTAGACCAATGGCTTGTTTATTCCCCTCAATAACATACGTTTTCCCTCCCTTCTCCCTGTGAAGAGGTCCTTGGCCCTAGCTTTAATTCTGTGTGCACTACTTCCACTGTTCCATGCTTATTGCTACAGGAAAGCTATGACTTCTGACCCGGGTAAAGTAAAAGACTAAGCTAACCACCTTCATAAACACAAACATTTTTTAATTAAGCTAGTACATTGAAAAAGACAACAAACAGACACAATATGTTAAATTGTTTTCTTGTTCAGGCAAAACCCATTGTCGTGACGACAAGGACAAGACATGGCATCCTGCTGGTTCCCGCTGGAGGAACAGTGATTGCATGGACTGTGATTGTTTAAAATGCTGCCAGGGGTAAGTACAGTAAACACAGTCTTATTCTAGCACGCACCAAATGCATGGTCTATGTAGCCCTCAGCCTTCCCAGTCTGTATCCATCACACTAAAGGAATATACAACCCATTGTTATCTTCTCAAAATATCCACACAAGCTATCTCAGGGGATTATTAATAGACTGGGCAAGTGAAATTCTATTGATTTCAACAAAATGATTTGCTGGTGTTGATTGTTTGATTTCAGGTATATGAATCCCATAGATTTTCCTGATGATTGCATGAAGGAGTGGGACCAAAAGGCATGTGAATTCAAGGTGGTTAAGAAGAGGGATCCCTCCATTTCATGCCCTGTCTTTAGCTCTGTGGGGAAGTGAATTGTTTACTTCGCTGTGTTCTCAGTATACAATGAATAAAATATGTTGTCAGCTTACTTTGTGTCAAATGTGAATGTTCTGGTGTCTGACTAATTGGGTTGGTTGAAATGAAATGTTAAAAACATCATGATACAAATAAAAAATAAAGATACGTGTTAGTGTGCAACTTTCTGTTTCATTTGTAAAGATCATCCTCTGTTACTCCTCACCTTAGGGTGTCCATACTTTATTTACTTCAAGAACATCATGATAGATGTTAACTGTCATTTACTGACGGAAAAATATCAATACACAAAGATGTGAGAGAGTTTCTGTAAGGTGTAGTTTAAGCCAGTAAATAAAGAACTTAAAATGGCTATTTGCAGTGTTGCACCGTTGCATATTGGACCTTAAATTCAGATGTCCCCCTTAAGTCCACACACACCATTTACTGACAGTGTTTGATTCAGGTCATTGACTTATTTGTTTTGTGGTTATGAAATGTTTAGTTAATCTATTCCCAATTAAGAAGAAACTGAACATAACAGGTTTGAAGTCCAGAGGGGTTTACTACAAAGCATAATCATTGAGTTAGCCAGCTAACTTTGATAAGCAACCAGAAATGACAATTGATTTAATTGATTAAAAAAGCAAAGGTACATGTCATTTCATTTGTTAAATCAGTTAGACCATTACAAGCCTATCTTTCTACACAATAAAAATTAATTCAGTATATTTACGCAAGTTAGCTGGCTAACACCTTTATGCAGCTTTATAGTATACTCCTCAGGTAAACAGACTGAAACTTTCAGAAAGACAAACTATCCATCTAGTGGTGACAATCAGTGTGACAAGGTTCCATACCAAGAGCTCATCATATCAAATAAAATACAATTTTATTTTTCACATGCACCGAATCTAACAAGTGTAGACTTTACAGTAAGCATATCAGGTAAAGTCTAAACCTGTTTCGGCGCACGTGAAATATAAAATGTGATTTGACTTGATCTTATGAGCTCCTGTTATAGAACCTTGTCACACTGATTGTCACCAATAGATGGCAGTAGAAGGGAATGGTTTGCCTTTCTTTCACCTCTGTCTTCATTACATCTTCAAACATGTGAAAAAAGGAAAATAAAGTCAGAGTTGTGGATGGAGACTTTAAGTTAGACACAATTACATATGTTTCTCTGGAGCTGCCTGGAATACACTTCCCCTTGTCCTACTTCCCAACAGTAAGAAAAGAGCTAAATAAAAGAACAAGATAAGAGAAGTGTGCTGCTGTGAGGCTCAGTGCATGTGTGTGCAGCCTGTGCTTGTCCCCGACCCAGTAATGAGAGCCTCCTGACTCAATTGAGACAGACTGGATTCATAGCAACAGAGCATTCTCTGACTTCCACTGCAGCCACTGCACCCTTTCGGATAACTTCCATTCAATGCTGAAGAATACTGGATGAAGACACAGAAATAAGGAAGTGCAGAGGCTCCTGGTTAACAGTCCTGCTTGGTGCTGTAAGTGTGCTGCTGGTGCTGACAGCTGGTAACGCTGGGCACAACCAGGAGCCTCTGCACCCATACAAAGACATTATTGTAGTTTGGAGGAGCCATTTCATGTGTGAGGAAGAATAACACCACCTTGGAAAACAAGTGGAGAAAAAAACAATTTGAATGTTCAAAATGGCGCCGGAGAGGATAGCTGCTGTTTTAAGGGCTCCTAACTATTTGTGCTATTTTGTGGGGGGGTTTCAGCATTGATTGTAACTTATTTTGTACACAATGTTGATGCTACCGTCTGTTATGACCAAAAATAGCTTTTGGATATCAGAACAGCGACTACTCACCTCTAACTGGACAAAGATTTTTCTTTAATGTTGCTCCCAGACAAGGCCCAAATCCCCGTCATTCGCAACAAGAAAAGAAGGAGATAAAGTGGGAGCAGATTAGGGTGCCTTGTGAGAATTCGCCAGCGAGTGGGTAACCCACCTCTACCATCCGTTCTATTGGCCAACGTGCAATCACTGGAGAATAAACTGGATGAGCTCCGTTCAAGACTATCCTACCAACGGGACATTAAAAACTGTAATATCATATGTTTCATCAAGTTGTGGCTGAAGGACGACACGGATAATATACAGTTGGCTGGCTTTCCGTGCATCGGCAGGGACAGAAAAGCTACGTCCGATAAGACGTGGGGTGGGTGTGTGTGTGTCTATTTCTCAATAACAGCTGGTGCCCGATGTCTAATATTAAGGGAGCCTCAGCCAGTTGGCTGGCTTTCCGTGCATCGGCAGGACAGAAAAGCTACGTCGGATAAGACGTGGGGTGGGTGTGTGTGTGTCTATTTCTCAATAACAGCTGGTGCGCGATGTCTAATATTAAGGGAGCCTCGAGGTATGGCTTGCCTGAGTACCTCATGATAAGCTGTAGACCGAACTATCTACCAAGAGAGTTTTTATCTATATATTTCGTAGCTTCCTATTTACCACCACAAACCGACGCTGGCAATAAGAACGCACTCAATGATCTGTATAAGGCCATAAGCGAACAAGAAAATGCTTATCCAGGAGCGGTGCTCCTAGTGGCATGGGCTCTTTAATGAAGATGAAAATAAAAACTCTAGACCACCTTTACTCCACACACAGAGATGCGTACAAAGCTCTCCCTCGCCCTCTATTTGGCAAATCTGATTCTATCCTCCTGATTCCTGCTTAAAAGCTAAAAACTAAAGCAGGAAGTACCAGTGACTCGCTTAATACGGAAGTGAAGTGGTCAATTACGCGAATGCTACGCTATAGAACTGTTTTGCTAACACAGACTGGAATATGTTCCGGGATTCATTCAATGGCATTGAGGAGTATACCACCTCAGTCACCAGCTTCATCAATAAGTGCATCGACAATGTCGTCCCAACAGTGACCGTACGTACATATCCCAACCAGAAGCCATGAATTACAGGCAACATCCGCACCGAGCTAAAGGCTAGAGCTGCCACTTCTAGGACACTTATAAGAAATCCTGCTATGCCATCAGGTTAACCATCAAACAGGCAAAGCATCAATACAGGACTAAGATTGACTCCTACTATATCGGCTCCGATGCTCATCGGATGTGGCAGGGCATGCAAACTATTAAAGATTACAAAGGGAAACCCAGCCGTGAGCTGCCCAGTGACGCGAGCCTACCAGACGGGCTAAATGCCTTTTATGCTCGCTTCGAGGGAAGCAACACTGAAGCATGCATGCGAGCACCAGCTGTTCTGGACAACTGTGTGATCACGCTCACCATAGCCAATGTGAACAAGACCTTTAAACATGTAGGTGTACCAGGAGGTGTACTCAGAGCATGCACGGACGAACTGGCAAGTGTCTTCACTGGCATTTGAACCGCTCCCTGACCGAGTCTGTAATACCTACATGTTTCAAGCAGACCACCATAGTCCCTGTGCCCAAGAAAAGCGGAGGTAACCTGCCTAAATGACTACCACAGTAGCCATGAAGTGCTTTGAAAGGCTGATCATGGCTCACATCAAATCCATCAAACCCTAGATCCATTCCAATTCGCATACCACCCCAACAGATTGGCAGATGACGCAATCTCAATCGCACTCCACACGGCCCTTTCACACCTGGACATATGGAACAACTATGTGAGAATGCTGTTCATTGACTACAGTTCAGCGTTCAACACCATAGTTCCCACAAAGCTCATCACTAAGCTAAGGACCCTGGGACTAAACACCTCCCTCTGCAACTGGATCCTGGACTTCCTGATGGGCCGCCCCCAAGTGGTAAGGGTAGGCAACAACAAACACGCTGATCCTCAACACGGGGACCCCTCAGGAGTGTGTGCTTAGTCCCCTTCTGTACTCCCTGTTCACCAACGATTGCGTGGCCAAGCATGACTCCAACACCATCATTGAGTTTGCTGACGACACAACGGTGGTAGGCCAGATCACTGTTAACGTACTCGTCATGAAGCCGAGATCTTTTGTACAGTGTGTGTGTATGTGTTTGTGATCTTATGTTTAGCAGACCTAGTTAGAACATGTGAAATCAGCTCTTTTCTGGATAGGAGAAATTGGGATTGGGAAATATTCAGTGCCTGTGTTGTCAAATCATAATGATTAGCAAGGGCTAGTTCAAACATAATTAGATTGAGATGTTTATAAAGTCAGTTCTTTTGGTTAAACATTTTAACTCAAAGAAGCCCATTGAGATGTTTTAAGATTATTTGCATTGTATTCTAATGTGTTGGTGTCTTGGACAGCCCAGAGACAGAGCAGAGCCCTGAGGGCCCATCTACAGGTGGTTCATCGCCCCTTGTTGAATCATCTCCCCAGCCTGGTTCATCTCCTCCCCAACACCCAGGCCCTTCTCAACAACACCCAAAGTACCGTCCAGGCGCACCCTTGATCTCTGCCCTTCAACACCATTAACCTCCGCCCCATCTCCCCGACCCAGCTCCAATGGCCGGAAGAGGAAGACAGCTGTGGTCCTTTGGACACTGACATTATACAGCAGATGGATGACTCCTGCTGATCAATGTCTCTCGTTTCTCAGGGACATGACAATGTACTTCCACAGGAACATCGATCAGTACTGTGTGTCCGCTCCATCCGCTCTCGAGTGAGACAGAGCCCTCTGAGTGAGACAAAGCCCCTGTCTCACCTCAGAAACTGTTTTTTCTTATTCACATGTTAGGGTGGTGGGTAATCTACTGTGTTTTTTTCTCCTTTTTCCTCCTTTTTTATTGGTTTCACCTGTTCATTGTTTGGTTGTTAGGGTGGGGTTATTTAAGTTTGTTTAGCCCGCTTCTGTTTGTGTGGGCTTGTTCTTCTGTATTTGTGAGAGGTGTTAGTGTTTGTTGGGTTTTCTCGCTGTCCTGGTATTTTACAACACCTCCACGTTCCACAATGGCCGTGGACCCATCTATCGGTGGATTTTCTTACTGACCTTCCCCCCTCTCAGGGAAACACGACGATCCTGGTCGTTGTGGATCGGTTCTATAAGTCCTGCCGTCTTATCCCGTTGCCCGGTCTCCCTACGGCCCTGCAGACTGCGGAGGCTCTTTTCACCCATGTCTTCCGGGACTACGGGGTGCCCGAGGATATTGTTTCTGATCGGGGTCCCCAGTTTACCTCCCGAGTGTGGAGGGCATTTATGGAACGTCTGGGGGTCTCGGTCAGCCTGACCTCAGGGTATCACCTGGAGAGTAATGGGCAAGTGGAGAGAGTGAACCAGGAGGTGGGTAGGTTTCTGCGGTCGTATTGCTAGGACCAGCCAGAGGAGTGGGCGAGATACATCCCCTGGGCTGAAATGGCCCAGAATTCACTAAGCCACTCCTCTACCAACATGTCACCGTTTCAGTGCGTGTTGGGGTACCAGCCGGTCCTGGCACCATGGCATCAGAGCCAGACTGAGGCTCCTGCGGTGGAGGAGTGGGTGCAGCGCTCTAAGGAGACCTGGAGGGCCGTCCAGGAGTCATTACGTCAGGCGAGTGGACTGAAGAAGAAGAGCGCTGACCGGTGTTTGCACCGGGGGACAGGGTCTGGCTCTCGACCCGAAACCTGCCCCTCCGCTTGCCCTGTCGGAAGCTGGATCTGCAGTGTGTAGGGCCATTTAAAGTCCTGAGGAGAATAAACAAGGTTTGTTATCGATTATTACTTCCTTCGTATTATCGCATTAACCCCTCATTTCATGTGTCTCTCCTCAGGCCGGTGGTAGCTGGTCCCATGCAGGAAGGTGAGGTTCCGGAGGTCCCGCCGCCCCCTCTGGACATCGAGGGGTCCCCGGCGTACACGACACGAGCTATTCTGGACTCAAGACGCCGGGTGAGGGGCCTGCAGTACCTCGTTGACTGGGAGGGGTACGGTCCAGAGGAGAGGTGCTGGGTCCCGGTGGAGGATATTCTGGATCCATCTATGTTGAGAGAGTTCCAGTGTTTGTTTGGTTTTTGTCTAATTGGTTTCACTTGTTCATCTTTTGGTTGTTAGGGTGGGGTTATTTAAGTTTGTTTAGCCTACTTCTGTTTGTGTGGGCTTGTTCTTCTGTATTTGTGAGAGGTGTTAGTGTTTGTTGGGTTTTCTCGCTGTCCTGGTATTTTACCTAAGGGTACTATATTGTTTTTATAGTTACGCCTGGTTTGGGTATACTATTTTGTTCCTTTGATTTTGGACATTAAAACATGTTTTTCCCGCATCCTTTGCTCTCTGCGCCTGACTCCACACCCATTCACTCATTGAGCGTTACAGTGGAGTCATTAAAACTAGTTTTTCAACCACTCCACAACAAACTATAGTTTTGGCAAGATGGTTAGAGCATCTACTTTGTGCACGACACAAGTCATTTTTCCAACAATTGTTTAAAGACAGATTACTGTGCTTTTAAACATCTTGGAAAATTCCAGAAAATAATGTCAAGGTTTTAGAAGCTTCTGACATCATTTCAGTCAATTGGAGGTGTACCTGTGGATGTATTTCAAGGCCTACCTTCAAACTCAGTGCCTCTTTGCTTGACATCATGGGAAAATCTAATGAAATCAGTCAAGACCCCAATTGTAGACCTCCACAAGTCTGGTTCATCCTTGGGAGCAATTTACAAACGCCTGAAGGTACCACTCTCATTTGTACAAACAATAGTACGCAAGTATAAACACCATGGGACCACTCAGCCGTCATACCGCTCAGGAAGGATAAGCGTTCTGTCTCCTAAAGATGAACGTACTTTGGTTCGAAAAGTGCAAATCAATCCCACAACAGCACAGTAAAACGACCTTGTGAAGATGCTGGATGAAACAGATACACAAGTATCTATATCCACAGTAAAACGATTCCTATATCGACATAACTTGAAAGGCCACTCAGCAAGGAAGAAGCCACTGCTCCAAGTCCGACATAAAAAAGCCAGACTACGATTTGCAACTGCACATGGGAACAAAGATCGTGATTTTTGGAGAAATGTCCTCTGGTCTGATGAAATCAAATATAACTGTTTGGCCATAACCATCATTATGTTCGGAGGAAAAAGGGGGATGCTTGCAAGCCGAAGAACACCATCCCAACCGTGAAGCACGGGGGTGGCAGCATCATTTTGTGGGGGTGCTTTGCTGCAGGAAGGACTGGTGCACTTCACAAAATAGATGGCATGATGAGGTGGGATAATTATGTGGATATATTGAAGCAACATCTCAAGACATCAGTCAGGAAATTAAAGCTTGGTCGCAAATGGACAATGACCCAAAGCATACTTCCAAAGTTGTGGCAAAATGGCTTAAGGACAACAAAGTCAAGGCATTGGAGTGGCCATCACAATGCCCTGACCTCAATCCCATAAAGAATTTGTGGGCAGAACTGAAAAAGCGTGTGCAAGCAAGGAGCCTACAAACCTGACTCAGTTACATCAGGTCTGTCAGGAGGAATGGGCCAAAATTCACACAATATATCGTGGGAAACTTGTGGAAGGCTACCTGAAACGTTTGACCCAAGTTAAACAATTTAAAGGCAATGCTACCAAATACTAATTGAGTGTATGTAAACTTCTGACCCACTGGGAATGTGATGAAAGAAATAAAAGCTGAAATAAAGCGTTCTCTCTACTATTATTCTGACATTTCACATTCTTAAAATAAAGTGGTGATCCTAACTGACCTAAAACAGGGAATTTCTACTAGGATTAAATGTCAGGAATTGTGAAAAACTGAGTTTAAATATATTTGGCTAAGGTGTATGTAAACTTCCGACTTCAAATGTTTATATACAGTATATATATTTAAACTTACTGTATTTCCTCATTCACATGTTACTTTCATCACACTTTTTACCTGTGTATTACATTGTTTTACATATTACTATTTTCCTCTTGTGAGATTAAATACATATCTAAAATGTCTGCAAATGTATTTGTCTGGTTATTTGTACTTGTGACAGAAAACATTACTGTTTTGAATTAGTCACTCAGTAAATTTGTACTGCTTTGTACATGAGATAAGCAGATGAGGTTAATGTCTCAGGGGTCTGCCCTTATACACCTGGATACTCACCCATGTACCATAGCAGGAAGGTCTATATTGAAAGGCCACTCACTACACATGACCATGTACAACTGTTATGTAGATCAGGTTAATGTCTCGATGGTCTAGCCTTTATTGTCTACAGCTGGACAGCCATTCTCACCATTTACCACAGCAGGAAAGTTCTCATTGAAAGGCCACCACACATGACACAAGGTTAGGTATATGTCTTGAGGGTCTAGCCTCCAAAAAAGATTTTAAAAACTTAAACAACATTGATGAACTGACTTTCGTTATAGTAGTCTTTATTGTGATTTGTGAAATGTGAATAAGAAATACATAAAAATCCAAACAGCAAAACCAAATGTGTAGCTCACAACATGACATATAAACAGACATCAACCAGAAGAAGAGTGCATACAGTGAGGGGTAAAGTATTTGATCCCCTGCTGATTTTATACGTTTGCCCACTGACAAAGATATGATCAGTCTATAATTTTAATGGTAGGTTTATTTGAGCGACAGAATAACAACAACAAAACTCCAGAAAAACACATGTCAAAAATTTTATAAATGGATTTACATTTTAATGAGGGGAATAAGTATTTGACCCCCTCTCAATCAGAAAGATTTCTGGCTCCCAGTTGTATTTTATACAGGCAACGAGCTGAGATTAGGAGCACACTCTTCAAGGGAGTGCTCCTAATCTAAGCTTGTTACCTGTATAAAAGACACCTGTCCACAGAAGCAATCAATTAATCAGATTCTAAACTCTCCACCATGGCCAAAACCAAAGAGCTCTCCAAAGATGTCAGGGACAGGATTGTAGACTTACAAAAGGCTGGAATGGGCTACAAGACCATCGCCAAGCAGCTTGGTGAGAAGGTGACAACAGTTGGTGTGATTATTCGCAAATGGAAGAAACACATAAGAACTGTCAATCTCCCTCGGCCTGGGGCTCCATGCAAGATCTCACCTCGTGGAGTTTCAATGATCATGAGAACGGTGAGGAATCAGCCCAGAACTACACGGGAGGATATTGTCAATGATATCAAGGCAGCTGGGACCATAGTCACCAAGAAAACAATTGGTCACACACAACGCCGTGAAGGACTGAAATCCTGGAGCGCCCACAAGGTCCCCCTATTCAAGAAAGCACATATACATGCCCGTCTGAAGTTTGCCAATGAACATCTGAATGATTCAGAGGACAACTGGGTGAAAGTGTTGTGGTCAGATGAGACCAAAATGGAGCTCTTTGGCATCAACTCAACTCGCCGTGTTTGGAGGAGGAGGAATTCTGCCTGTGACCCCAGGAATACCATCCCCACCGTCAAACATGGAGGTTGAAACATTATGCTTTGGGGGTGTTTATCTGCTCAGGGGACAGGACAACTTCACTGCATCAAAGGGATGATGGACAGGGCCATGTACCGTCAAATCTTGGGTGAGAACCTCCTTCCCTCAGCCAGGACATTGAAAATGGGAACAACAACTGCCTGAGTTACACCAGGAACGCACAATCCCTCCATCAATGCTCAGACTGTCCATAATAGGCTGAGAGAGGCTGGACTGAGGGCTTGTAGGCCTGTTGTAAGGCAGGTCCTCACCAGATATCACCGGCAACAACGTTGCCTATGGGCACAAACCCACCGTCGCTGGACCAGACAGGACTGGCAAAAAGTGCTCATCACTGATGAGTCACTGTTTTGTCTCACGATGGTCAGATTTGCGTTTATCGTCGAAGAAATGAGCATTACACTGAGGCCTGTACTCTGGAGCGGGATCGATTTGGAGGTGAAGGGTCCAACATGGTCTGGGATGGTGTGTCACAGCATCATCGGACTGAGCTTGTTGTCATTGCAGGCAATCTCAACGCTGTGCGTTACAGGGAAGACATCCTCCTCCCTCATATGGTACCCTTCCTGCAGGCTCATCCTGACATGACCGTCCAGCATGACAATGCTACCAACCATACTGCTCATTCTGTGCGTGATTTCCTGCAAGACAGGAATGTCAGTGTTCTGCCATGGTCAGCGAAGTGCCCGGATTTCAATCCCATTGGATCGGAGGGTGAGGGCTAGGGCCATTCCCCCCAGAAACGTCCGGGAACTTGCAGGTGCCTTGGTGGAAGAGTGGGGTAACATCTCACAGCAAGAACTGGCAAATCTGGTGCAGTCCATGAGGAGGTGATGCACTGCAGTACTTAATGCAGCTGGTGGCCACACCAGATACTGACTGTTACTTTTGATTTTGATCCCCCCTTTGTTCAGGGACACATTATTCAATTTCTGTTAGTCACATGTATGTGGAACTTGTTCAGTTTATTTCTCAGTTGTTGAATCTTGTTATGTTCAGACAAATATTGACACATGTTAAGTTTGCTGAAAATAAACGCAGTTGACAGTGAGAGGATGTTTCTTTTTTTGCTGAGTTTAGTTAGCATATCTTATCTGGATATGGTCACATCAGGTTTACCCTCAGAGGGAATGCCTGGTATCCCACGAAGACATATGGGCTCTGTGTTTGGGGTCCATGCAAGCACTCCGGCCTTGATAGCGGCATCTGGCCTGCAATGAGTTGGGAGCCAAACTTGCATCATGAGAAGATTCCCACATCTCGTCAATCATGGTGAAGCGGTACCTTGGATCGCAGCCTGCCTTCAGGACCATTGCTTAAAAGCCCTTGTAGTTGTAGTGCTCGCTGTCCGAGTTTTCCGGAGCTCAGATCCGAATATTTTCCCTGGCATTGACAGCTCCTGCACAAAACTGATCATTCCAATGATCCCCAAAATCTCTGGGGATTTCTTCCAATTTTGGAGCAATTGCAATTCAAAAAGAGACATGTTTGTTTCTTCTTCTGTGGTTAATAAATTATTATTAATATGACAATGTCTAATTCAGTTACATTTTAGGTATGTCAGATAATAAGCTGAGAAGTAAAGGGCATTGAGGCAAAGTCATATAGTGAGTGAGAAACTAAACTGCTAACACAATGTGGAACA
Source organism: Oncorhynchus gorbuscha (assembly GCF_021184085.1). Classification (NCBI taxonomy): domain Eukaryota; kingdom Metazoa; phylum Chordata; class Actinopteri; order Salmoniformes; family Salmonidae; genus Oncorhynchus; species Oncorhynchus gorbuscha. The sequence goes on from NC_060176.1 coordinate 56,396,245, forward strand.
AAAATGTAACTGAAAATCTATCTGTGGGGTTTATTGATTGTTCTCTCATTTCCTATAGGTACAGCTCTAGCTGTAATCCTGTTTGCTCTGCCTCCACTGTCCCATACTGCGTGTCATCTTTCAAAATATGAAACCAGGCAAAGGACAAGACATCAACGCCTCAACAAACAAGACAAAACATATAGGCCTACATTAGCCTGTAGAGCACAAATTAATGAAAAGAATGTCAACTATGTTTTACATTTCAGAAACTGATGCTGTGTTAGGAAGCCTACTCTGATGAATCACATAGTGTCTTTTTGGGCATGATCCATTGCCAGGACCATTTGGATGGTACATGGCATTCTATAGGGTCTAGGTGGAGGAACAGTGGATGAGATGTGCTGCCATGCGTAAGAAACATGATCCAGACATGTTGTTATAAATGGTCATAATCATGGCACGTTGTCTTTACCATTTCAGTTTGTTGGAATAAAAGTAGTTCACTGTTGGCTCTAATGAAAAGAAAGAACTGTACAATATAATTTGCTCATTTGATTTGTTTGGTGTTGGGCTGCATTTCCCTGCAATGTTCCAAATGACTGCACGACGGAACTTGATATGAAGAGGTGTAAATATGACGTATTTAAGAAGAATGATCGAGCTGTGCCATGCCCGTACTTTGGTGGCGTGGGGAAATTATTGGTGTTGTCTGTCATTTACTGCCAGTAAAATATCAATAAAAAATATCATTCAGATCATTCAGACTATTTCTTTGTGTATGTGTGTGTGTGTGTGGTGGTGTTGGGGGGGGGGGGGGGGGTGGCTTCTTCTATCCTTGTGGGGACCTAAAACACCAGGGTTTGAATTAGGGTAAGGGGCTATTGGTTTAAAAATCACATTTATTGACTGTTTTCACATTTTACAATCATAATAGTTCATATAAATACAAATCAGCTTTCACATCAATACATGGATTCATTATTACATAACATGGTTTACAGTGTGTAGTAGCAGTTCCATAAAATGTGTTCTAAACTCTCATCATCAAAATGTGTTCTAAACTCTCATCATCATGACAATTAGGCATAGGACAAAATGTACAAAACAGCTCCACTTTACTACGGAACGCACTGGTAAACGTCGTACGAAAATCCACCATGCAGTTTTTATTTCATTTGCTGACAATTGTGCACTGAGTAGATTTTTAATACATTCTTTACCATCTGGTTAACATAGAGCCACTGCTTTTCAGGGTTCAGAGCAGGCGCTGGCCAAGGCCCCAGTACATGCACCGCCCGTAGGAAATAGCTACCCAGGCGGTGTTTTACATCCGTGTACTGACAGTGGCACGCGCCCACTCAAAACAAAAGGAAGTCGGCTATAATCAATTATTTATATAAACCCGAGGCGGAGTAGTCCTTCTTAAATGTGACAATTTACACGGAATTTAGATTTTGACGTTTATATTTGATTGAATTTGGGCTTAATTAGATTTCGATTGCAATCACATAATGCTATCAATGGTAGTAGTATGAAAAGGTGAGTAGCCAATACGACTAGCGCGTGCTAGCTTTAATGCTACTATGCACGCCAAGTTAGCTAGCTACGTAGCCACGTTGTAATGCCCGGTATGACTGTTAGTTACCCCTTCTGTAAGCCATTCGCGAACGTTAGTGTAATGCATATTTCGTGTTAGGTAGCTAACTAGCTAGTTGGCGTTAGCGCATCTGTCTTGGCATGTAGCTAGCTTACGTTAGCAAGTTAGCCAGCTACATAATAAATTAATGTCAACAACGCACAGATCGCTCTCCGCCATGCATGAAGCAGACGCATGTTGCTTGCTATCAACATTATGAGAACATCTCTAAAGAATCTAGCTAGCTAAAATAATGCCGTTAGCCAGCTAGCTAGCGTTACAAAGTTGGTTATTAAGCCAATGCACAAGAAGGGTGCTTGTAACGAACCAGCTGTGATCATGGTTCCTCCCCCTTCAGGCTTGGGTTGAAAGGACCACTCTCTCAAAGCTGTAGAGCCTTGGGGTCTCAGTAGAGGATGTACTGTAGTGGGGACTTCCAGACTTCAGCGCAGAGGATGGGTACATCCTTGCTGTTCCAGTTGTCTGTTCATGAGCGTGAGCAGGACTTGGTGTTATTGGACCACAGCTATGCCAAGCCATGGAATGCCCACCCGGACGCCAGCAGTGCCCGGCCCACGCGCATGCTGTTCGTCACACCCCGTCGCCAACCTGATGCCACTCCGTGAGTGTCAAACCTCATAATCCTCACTAATGACTCAATGCCCAAATTATTTTATGCACACATATGACAACACTGAAGACATGTCTATCTTTCTGCCTCAGAACAAATTTCATTTTGTAACTTTATCAAGGCAATAATTAAGTGACTGCTAAAACTGGATAACATCATTGACTGTAGTATGTTTGTGTCTTTTGCAGGGAATCAGACCTGTCAATAGATGTGGAATCTGTCACGCCTACACCTATCCGACTCTATGACAACCAGAAAGCACGCAGTGTTATGAAGGAGTGTGAGCGACATGTCTTATTTGCTCGCACAGTTGCCGATGGTCCCCCACCCCCTGATGACTGGGACGAACGCATCAACAAGTGAGTGGCCTCTACCCAACATCCCTTTGAATAACCCTATAGAGTTTTTCAAAATATACATTATTTCGGACTTCTGTGGTGCAGTTACCTTGTGTGCTCAGCTCTTGTATACACTTTTTTCCTAAATGATTAATGTCTCTCAATCTCCATTTCAAATAGTGATCATCTTCATACTTCAATATTGGTACACACTGCTTGTATTACAGGGCTGGATGGTCGGTCACTCAAAACAAATTATTTAATAAGCTGCTGAAAGCTCTGCAAGCTGAACGACTGGCCCGGCTTGCCAATGAAAATGTGAGTTCATAAACACCAGCTAAATGCTTTTGTATGGGGTGCGTATTTTGTTTCAAATGTGATTCAACACAAAAATATTGCATTGACATGTTTCAGTTTGAATGACTGTCAAAGTTCCTGTCCCTGTTGTCTTACCATCTCACCACCCTTCTGACTCGTAGGCCTCCAATGAGCCAGTATTGCGCAGGATTGCTGTGGACAAATGTGCCCGGAAGGTGCGCCATGCACTGGCCAGTGTCAACTGGGACACCAAACTGACCCAGTGGCTACACAGCACCCTGATAGAGTCTCTCAGTCTGGCCATGCTGGCTGCTTACCTGGACGTACTGCAGACACTCAAGAGCAAGGTACTCATTGTCTCTCTCTCTCAAAATGTGATTACACTTTGATGTTATGACACATGCATTCTTATATAGAGGGATACATTCTATCAGGGTGATTCACCATTCCTCTCTGTCTGTGCAGTTGCCCTTGCTGATTGACAGAATGCTGCTGACGTCGTCAGTAAAGACTGGCGCGGCTGGTGCAGAAGCCCTCTCTCTGCTCCTGAAGAGGCCGTGGGATCCAGCCGTGGGCGTTCTGTCTCACAACAAACCGGTACGTCTCTAATGCTGATATCCCTGTCAGTGGTGCTGGGAGCAATCAGAATTCACTGCAGTCAAATAATGAATAGGACAATGGAAACAAACACACATTCCAAATTATAATAGGGATGAAAGTGATAGTTGTGGCAGTAAGAGAAAGCTCTTAGTAGTTTCATCTTTATACAGTTTTATACGGCTAACTGTCTTACTTTGACCACTGTTTTGACTTGCACTACTTTGATTACATTTCCCAAATGATGTGATGATAACCAGATGCCTATCTTTGTGCTTGTTTGTATTGCAGAGCAAGCTTCCTGGCTCCCCACTCATCTTAATTGTACCATCAGGTCCCACCAATCCTGCTCTTTCTACCCCGCGCCGATTTAGATTTTGGCAGTCACAACTCTCCTGCTTGGGAAAGGTTTATATCTATTTTATTCATACTCAAGTGTGACTGCGTCTCTGTGTTTTATTCTCACCCAATAGGCTTTTGGGAAAGTAATTGAATTACTTATTGTATAATGTGTCTATCCCAGGTCATCCCAGTAAGTACCCATGTAAACAGTGGAGCCAATGTGGGTATCGCTCAGTGTCTGGAGCACATGTTGGCCACAGTCAGGGCCAAAGTCATGGAGGTAAGGCTGGTCTATGAATCTGAAGTTGTGTATCCAGATTAATGTTCCTAATGGATTTGACCGTTGCTGCTAATTGAGATTGTTGTTTGAATACTATGTACCAGACTGATCTGTCTTCATTTGCTTCTATTCATTTGCTTTTCAATGCATTTATGCACCAGGTCCACAGTCACTTCCCTCACAAACCCATTATCTTGGTTGGCTGGAATGTAGGAGCTCTCATCGCCTGTCACGTAAGGCTGCTTTATGAATGCTTTCTCTGTCTATACTGAACACATATAAACGCAACATGCAACTATTTCAAGGAGTTATAGTTCATATCAGGAAATCAGTCAATAAGAAATGAGATCCTAATCTATGAATTTCACATGACTGTGCAGGGTCGCAGCCATGGGTGGGCCTGGGAGGGCATAGACATGGGACAAACACTTTACACGTTGCGTTTATATTTTTGTTCAGTATATATGGTGTCCACATTTCCTAAGAGAATTATCTGTGATGCTCAGAAAGATATACATCTGTTGGTTATTGAAAACCAATCCACGGTTTGACGTGTGTGATGGGTGGATGTGACATTGGCGCACATATTGACGTGGTTGTCCTCCCCCAGGTCTCCCTCATGGAGTACCTGACCGCTGTGGTGTGTCTTGGCTTTCCTCTGCTAACAATCAATGGGGCAAGAGGGGTAAGGAAATATGCTCAAAAGTTTTCTGCCTTGTGGAGACATTAGGATATGATCCTTCTACTTGTCTTACAGTTTCAACATTCTTTCACGGGTCACGGATGTGAGTCATAGACTTGTATTGACTGTATTTGTATTGTTGACTGGCAGGATGTGGACGACCCCTTACTGGACATGAAGACCCCAGTGCTGTTTGTGGTTGGTCAGAACGCTTTACAGTGTGGCACAGAGGCCATGGAGGAGTTCCGAGAGAAACTTAGAGTCGACAACAGCATGGTGGTGGTGGGGGGAGCTGAAGACAACCTCAGGTGGGTTAAGCCTACCCTGAGTTTACTCTGAGGAGGGTTAGTGGTCTTCACACGCTATTGAAATATATATGAAGACATTGGAATTTAAGAAAGCAATTTTAAATTGGTTGATTGCTCACAGTCATTTTCTGCATGGCTATTAAATTGAAGAATGAGGACATTTCAGTTTATTTCTCAGTCATGATTAAATGGTGTCTTTCCTCAGGATCAACTCAACAAAGATCAAATCAGAGGGATTGACACAGACCATGGTGGATCGCTGCATTCAGGTTGGTCCATTTGTCTCAAAGAATTTTGAGAATTAAAACCATGGCCATCAAACTCTTCACATATAGTGTCAGTGAAATGCGTTTGATGCAGATATATGCCTGTTGTCTCTCATGTGTAGGATGAGATAGCAGACTTCCTGTCGGGAGTGCTGGAGCGGGCGGAGAGCCACGGCCACAGCTCCGGAGAGCTGAGGGACCTGGACACAGAGAAGAAGAAGCAGACCTGGCGGGAGTTACCCTTTGACCTAGAGAGGGCCCGCCCCTCTTCCCCTGCCCTCAGAGTACCTATCTCCCCCTCAGGCTCCGAGGTACATCCTGCATCACTCAGTCACACTTAGGAAAACTAATAAGGAAATGCTAGGAATTATATACACTGACTGTACAAAACATTAGGAACACCTTTTGCTCTCAGAACAGCCTAAGTCAGCCGGGGCATGGACTCCATATTTTGTTATGTTACAGCTTTATTCTAAAATGTATACAATTAAAATAAAACCTCATAAATCTACACACAATACCCCATAATGACAAAGAAAAAACAGGTTTTACATTTTTTTTGCAAATGTATTAAAAAACAACAACAGATACCTTATTTACATTAGTATTCAGACCCTTTGCTATGAGACTTGATTGGAGGTGATTTGGAAAGGCACACACCTGTGTATATAAGGTCCCACAGTTGACAGTGCATGCCAGAGAAAAACCAAGCCATGAGGTAGAAGGAATTTTCCATAGAGCTCCGAGACAGGATTGTGTCGAGCCACAGATCTGGAGAAGGGTACCAAAACATTTCTGTAGCATTGAAGGTCTCCAAGAACACAGTGGCCTCCATCATTGTTAAATGGAATAAGTTTGGAAACACCAAGACTCTTCCTAGAGCTGGCCACCTGGCCAAACTCAGCAATCGGGGGAGAAGGGCCTTGGTCAGGGAGGTGACCAAGAACCCGATGGTCACTTTGACAGAGCTCCAGAGTTCCTCTGTGGAGATGGGAGAACGATCCAGAAGTACAACCATCTCTGCAGCACTCCACCAATCAGGCCTTTGTGGTAGAATGGCCAGACAGAAGCCACTCTTCAGTAAAAGACATGACAGCCCGCTTGGAGTTTGCCAAAAGACAGCTAAAGAAGCATGATTCTCTGGTTTGATGAAAACAAGATTCAACTCTTTGGCCTGAATGCCTCCCCATCCAACCTGATAGAGCTTGAGGATCTGCAGAGAATGGGATAAACTCCCCAAATACAGGTGTGCAAAGATTGTGCTTTAACAAAGTACTGAGTAAAGGGTCTGAATACTTATGTAAATTTGATATTTCTGTTTTATTCTTTATAAATTAGCAAAAACGTCTTAACCTGTTTTTGCTTTGTCATTATGGGGTCTTGTGTGTAGATTGAGGGGCGGAAAAACAATGTAATACATTTTAGAACAAAGCTGTAACGAAAACAAAATATGAAAAAAGCCAAAGGGTCTGAATACTTACCGAAGGGTCGTTATCACTTATTGTTTTATTATATAAATTACTGTGGGTCAAAGAAAAGTCAGTGTATAACATCATTGCCCATCATGCATTGCTCTAACTTTCAAAAGATTTTTCCGAAGTTTGCCCACAAAAAAAATATTTTCCTACGAATGAAGTCGCTAATTTTGGGGGGTCTTTTCACATACAAACACACAAAATCTGCTGAAATACCTTTTGTACATATTTGCATGAATTGAGTGATTGATTGTGTTGGATGGCTTGAGACGGCATCCAAATAAAAGAAACATCTCTATTTTAGGCTGACAGATTCTTATGGGGATTTTGTATTATTATGCTAATTCGATTTCCACAGGGTGCAGACATTGATCTTAGGGGGTTAACAAGTGACATCAAAAAGGGATCATATCTTTCACCTGATCAGACTGTCATTGAAAGAGCAGGTGTTCCTAATGTTTTGTATACTCAGTGTACATTGCTGATCATTTGATTAACCGTGTTTTCTGGTTGTGTCCTCAGGACATGTCCAGTGTTTGCAGCAGTCCCACCTCCAGCCCCAAGCCAAAGACCTCGGGACTGTCCCCGGCACAGAAGTCCAGCCTGATCACCGCCACACAACTCCTCAAGACCCATATGCAGCGGTCTGGGACGGTGCTCACACACAAGCAGGCACAAGGTTTGTGGGCTTACTTGCGTGTATGAACACACACACACAGCTCTCACATTTGACACATTTGTTTGTGTGCGTTTGTTCTAATGAGTCAGTCCCCTCCATTGCCAATGTGGGCTTTGGAAAATGTGAATGAAATATTGAATGGTGAAAATAGTTTTCTTCCACATGAATCTTGTTAGAGCAGTCGCGACAACAGAAGGGCACAATGGAACGTAACTGATATCTTTTCATCCCTTTTAATTCATTCCAGCCCAGTTTGCTGCTTTTATGAAACAAAACATGCTTGTGAGGAAAGATCTGCCCCCTGGCGCTCCCTCCTGTGTCTTTGGTAAGTATCTCCTCTTTTCTGTCTGCCAGATCATTAGCCTCTGCCGAGTTCCCAACTACCGGATGTTCCGGGGGTTTTTCCGGTTATGACGCGACTTCTACTTTTGGACGTTAACAAGGCGACACTCCATCTGAACTCCTCCACATTTACTAGACTTGTTGAACAATGCAGAAGAGAACCTTCCATTTTTACTTAGATTTTTTCTCGTCAAGACCGGTATGTAGGGGAACTAGTTTTAGATGTTTATTTTACGCCTTCTACGTTAGGTTACCAGATAATTGATGTACATTTTTTACAGGGTCATATAACAATTTGGAGAATTTTTATCAGGGTTGAAGTGGTCTGGTTTGTATATCCCAGTCAGTGATGTCTGTCTGTGTCTCAGTGCCTGTATCCAGTGAGCAGACTGAGAGCCTGGAGAGAGATGAGCTGATGGCCCATCTGAAGAGAAGGCAGACGCCCAGCCCCACTCCCACCAAGGCCTCAAAGAGAGCCAAGATCAAGGTGACCATCCTGCATGGAGAGTCAGCAGGGGTTGCTGTCAGCGCTGCAGCACAGGAAGGTAACTGGCTCAGATTTAAGTGTGGGCAGTTTTCTGCTCCTCTAAATGAATGATTCAGTAAAGAAAAATTAGAAATAGTTTCCAAGTTAATTTAAATATTTGTAGGGCTTATATGGATCATATTCATATTCATTTCCACCATTTCAAAACTCATTAGAAACCATTCAATGTCATATTGTGGCGTTGTCCAATCAGATTTAGCTTATTTTCTTCATTGTCTGTTTTCCAATGCAGTGGGACCCTCTGGGAAGCCCCTGAATGTGACTGTGGGACAGACTGTATCTGGAGCCAAGGAAGTCTCCAGACTACTCACAGCCCAGCGGTAGGCCTGACACACCATGATCTCCAACTTTCCAAACTCTAGCCCGTTGGGCAGCGGTGTGTGCTGCAAACGGATTGAGTTCTGGACTGGTTGGAAGTTATTGTATAGAAAATAAACTATGGGGAGGGTAGCTATCACAGCAGCTCTGTTTATCAGAGCAACTTTGAGTAGATTGATTGTGTGTGTTAATGCAGGTCTGGTAGTCTGACAGGGGTGTCTAGTTCCCAGAGCTCGGGTTCCAGCTCTTTCCACAATCTGCAGAGTTGCATGGTGTCAGGGTCCTCCTCACAAGTCCAGGCGCAAGCTCCTGCTACTGCCCAAGGTATCTCCTACCTGCCTGCACAACTGCCCTAACTCGGCACTGCAGCAGATCTATCTCACAGAACACTGTGAACTACAACCAAATATGTTGTACAGTATATTTTCACAGATTTGTTAGTTGCAATGCAGAGGAACAGAGAATCAATGTAAAAAGAATGGGACTAAAGTGGAGTTTTATATCATGACTTTGAGCACTTCACGAGAACCGATCTGAGCAAACAATGTTATTGATTACTTTTTGCGTTACCCTTGCAATGTCTCTGGTTGTTTTTTTCAAGGTTGTTATTTTGAATAGACAAATAGGGGTGGTTCTCAACTGTCGTCACCAGCAATTGTGTTGTTGAGCTTCCTGTATTGACTGTGTCTAAATGTGAGCAGTGCTGAATCATTCTCGCTGTGTTTGTGTGCAGCACCTTCTGCCAGCAGCCTCCTCCACGGCCTAAGTTTCAGTCTACAGGAGATGGTGACCAAATCCCCTAGCCTGCCCAGCACAACAGCTAGCATGGGCAGCATTCAGGTACACCCAGCCTCAAAAACCTGCTAAAAGTATCCTTGTGTCGGTGTGTGCTGACTCATTGTTACTGACTGGCTCTACCTCTCCTCTCTCCCTAGGCCCTCGGTGGGAAGCCCCAGAGTCAGGTTCTTAACTCCATAGATACTGGCAGCAGCACTCTGCTCCGGGCAGTGCCTGTGGTCTCCACTGGAGGGCTGACCAAGACAACTGCCATCCACCAGTTACTCAACAACGGTGGGCTGGCCAAGCCGGCGAGTGGCCTCCCCGGCCTGCCACACATCTCCACCCAGAGTGCCGGTACGTCTCGAACTGCCAAACCAAGGCGGCCACGCTGAATGCCCAGGGTTAACTCCTTAACCCCTTGTTTCGGGACAGCTAGAATAGCAGGACGGGCCCTATCGCCAGTTCACTTTGGCCACACTACAGATGGGTGACACAGATAGTGGACAGCATGATCAGTAATGTGTATGCAGATAGTCATCTATGAAGATCCTAGGTGTTGTCAGTATTTGAAAAGCCAGACTTGCAGCCGTGTAACATCGAGTATATAGATTTTTATCATACGGGATGTGTTTTTGTACTAATGTTCATGTTTGAAAGAGCCATAAGGAAAACATCAATGAATACCATGATCTGGGGGGATGTGACATTGGAATTAGAAGTTTGATGAAGTCAAGTTTAATAGTTATTGTTTCTGAATCAATGGAAGTCTGCGGATATGTCAAATGTAAATGTTCAAAATGCTGACATGAGAATCCGTCAATGGCATGTTCATATTTGCATGATGTTGCTTTGAATACATGGAACTCTTGATACAAAATTAATGTCACAAAAATTGTGAATCAGGAGGGCCAAAAATGAGTGGATTTTAATATTGACTAAATGTCACATGACTACAGAATATGTCAATGGCCCTGTTCAGAATGAATTTCTTCACCACATACGTCCACTCTGTAAAGATGGTCTTCATGTTACATTATTAATTAAATCAGCCATACTTCCAGATGCGCACAAGGACCCACAGACTCCCTTTGGAGGGAGTAGAAGAGTTGAAGACAGTAATATTCAGAGTTGAAGACAGTAATATTCACATCCGGCATATGTTTCTGTTTCTATCATTACAATAAAGACTGGAAAATAACCCATGTTTTCATTCCTATTTTTTGATTGAGAAATGGATGTTGCTGTTAAGATATCCAAGTCTTCCACTCCTTCCCCAGGATTGCTGTTGTCTTTGGAGGCTTATTTTTGTAATTCTGTGTAAAGTTCGAACCTGGATGAATCATTTACGCGAAGACTAAAACAAGTTATTTTTATCCTTACATACTCCAGTAGAAATCCTGTATATACGGGAAGATCTCAATTGCATACATCTCGCGTCCTCTACACAAAACCCATTTGAGGACAGGGACCTCTGGCTTTCTCATCCAATGGGTTTTGAGAAGGAGAGAGGATGCGAGTAGTATGCAATTGAGATCTTTCCTTACTGTGTCTCCTGACATTGACTGTTCCCGTCATTGAGAAAAGCAAGCCAGACATGAAAATACAGACAAACACCAAATACGCCCTTGGGTACTTAGTTTTATTTGAAGAAATATTTGATCTGATTTAAATATTTTTCCCCCATCGGATTAACACTGCTGGATACTCGCTGTTCAGGAATGTCAGTTGGAAAGTTGCCTGTTTTGCTGTGTCTGTGGGAAAATTCTGTCTGAACTAGGCTTGACACCCAGATTTAGTTAAAAGATCAGAGTAGATGTGTAACCCATGCCATCTCTGTGTGTTGGCAGCAGGGCTGCAGAGCCCCCAAAAATATAATTGTGACGCTGCAAGGACAGCCCAGCAGAATATCTGCACTGGGCTAGGCTGTGGGTGGCAAACATCCCGTCACTCCCTGACCTTAGTTATCTTTGTTTTCTTTATTATTTTGATTAGGTCAGAGGGTGGTATGTGTGTTTTGTCTTGTCTAGGTTTTTTTGTACATCTATGGGGTTTTGGTATGTAGGTCTATGGTGGCCTGAATTGGTTCCCAATCAGAGACCGCTGTTTATTGTTGTCTCTGATTGGGGATCCTATTTAGGTTGCCATTTTGGTTTTGTGGGTTATTATTCTATGTTTAGTTGCCTGTTCGCACTAGTCATATTGCTTCACGGTTCGTTTTGTTATTTTGTATAGTTTTGTTCAGTGTTGCATTTGTTTAATAAATTAGAATGTACGCCTTTCACACTGCGCCTTGGTCTCCTTATGACTGGGGAGTATCGCCGTCCTAAGGAGGAGTTAGAGGCAGCGAAAGCGGAACGGTGATACTGCGAGGATAAATACCGGAGAATAAAGGAACAGGGACGATATGAAGGTAAACTGCTAGCACGGAAGCCTGTCCGTAGCCATGAAGTGCTTTGAAAGGCTGGTAATGGCTCACATCAACACCATTATCCTAGAAACCCTAGACCCACTCCAATTTGCATACCGCCCAAACAAATCAGATGATGCAATCTCTATTGCACTCCACACTGCCCTTTCCCACCTGGACAAAAGGAACACTTATATGAGAATGCTGTTCATTGACTACAGCTCAGCGTTCAACACCATAGTACACATCTGCCATGCTGATCCTCAACACTGGAGCTTCCCAGGGGTGCGTGCTCAATCCCCTCCTGTACTCCCTGTTCACCGACGACTGCATGGCCAGGCACGACTCCAACACCATCATTAAGTTTGCTGACGACACAACAGCCTGATCACCGACAACGACGAGACAGTCTCTAGGGAGGAGGTCAGAGACCTGGCCGGGTGGTGCCAGAATAACAACCTATCTCTCAACGTAACCAAGACTAAGGAGATGATTGTGGACTACAGGAAAAGGAGCACCGAGCATGTCCCCATTCTCATCGACGGGGCTGTAGTGGAGCAGGTTGAAAGCTTCAAATTCCTTGGTGTCCACATCAACAACAAACTAGATTGGTCCAAACACACCAAGACAGCCGTGAAGAGGGCACGACAAAGCCTATTCCCCCTCAGGAAACTAAAATGATTTGGCATGGGTCCTGAGATCCTCAAAAGGTTCTACAGCTGCAACATCAAGAGCATCCTGACCGGTTGTATCACTGCCTTGCACGGCAATTGCTCGACCTCCGACCGCAAGGCACTTCAGAGGGTAGTGCGTACGACCCAGTACATCACTGGGGCTAAACTGCCTGCCATCCAAATTGTCAAAGACCCCAGCCACCCCAGTCATAGACTGTTCTCTCTACTACCGAATGGCAAGCGGTACCGGAGTGCCAAGTCTAAGACAAAAAGGCTTCTCGACAGTTTTTACCCCCAAGCCACAGGACTCCTGAACAGGTAACCAAATGGTTACCCGGACTATTTGCATTGTGTGCCTCCTGGCTCGCAGTCGACGTCCCACCCCTATTTTACCATGCTGCTGCTACTCTCTGTTTTATCTTATATGCATAGTCACTTTAACTATACATTCATGTACATACTACCTAAATTGGCCTGACCAACCAGTGCTCCCGCACATTGGCTGCTCGGGCTATCTGCATTGGGTCCCACCACCCGCCAACCCCTTGTTTTACGCTCTGCTAATCTCTGTTCATCATATATGCAGTCACTTCAACGATACCTACATGTACATACTTCTTCAATAAGCCTGACTAACAGGTGTCTGTATATAGCCTTACCCTTTTTTCAAATCTTTTATTTCTTTACTTACCTACACACACACCCACACATTTTTTTCCGCACCCATTGGTTAGAGCCTGTAAGTAAGCATTTCACTGTAAGGCTGTTGTATTCAGGTGCACATGACAAATAAACTTTGATTTGATTCTTGACACACTCAAAACGGTGCAGCTGGTACCTACTACCATGGTACCTACTACTGTCTTGCCCATCACCCTGTGAATGGCACATACACAATCCATTTCTCAAGGCTTAAAAATCCTTCTTTAATGTGTCTCCTCCCCTTCATACACAGATGGAAGTGGATTTAACAAGTGACATCATAGAAGGATCATAATTTTCACTTGGATCCACTTGGTTAGTCTGTCACGAAAAGAGCAGGTGTTCTTAATGTTTTGTACACTGTATATCCTCTTTTTCAGTGATGACCTAATGATGATCGTGATGACTGAATCATGCCAGATGCCAAATGTGATGCCATCATCCTGAACGGGGCTATGATCAGACTATTCAGATATGAGTTAGTTTATGTACCCCCTGCCCTTACGTCTACTCCCACCCCAATGCAGCAGAGGAACACTGCATTGCGTACAGGATTCATTCCCCATGGTTTGAGATGACTAGCTGTGTAGTGGATGAGTCTCCATTCTGCTACAGGCACTCTCCATCAACCCAACTGCCATATGTTGAGAGTTGAGGGCTTACGTTATTGAAGATATTTTGTCACATTTTGTAATCCTCAGCATCGTTGAAAAGGATAGCCCTAACAATTATTTTCTGTATGCTTTGTTCTGTAACTTTGTTTGACTCCTGTTGGGTCAATTAATTTATAATTTGACCTCTTATCTCATGGGAGGAATTATATAAAGCTTTTTGGCCTGGCAAGATGTTTCAAAAATATGTGTGGGACATTGTTCGCATTTATTAATAGGTGGACTACTCCTGTGTTGTAAATATGTATTTACAGATCAAACATTTTACTTTTAAATGGAACAAGAGTGAGGTGAGAGGATGTGATTGTTATCACAGAGTTTCACCATCATTTTGAGCTTTTCATGTAAGTTTGAATAACTCTTCATTGGCTAGTAGAGAAGCATTGAACAACCACATCTTCATACGTTATTCTTCTGCACTGTGTCTTCATTACACACATGGGTAACAGTCAGACAATATAGAGGAGAGAGTATGTTTTCGATCTTATATAAGCCCAGCTTTGTCTGTGATAAACAGGGGATAAGTAAGCCAGTCCTGAAGATAGCCAGAAACTGCTGTTGGACTAACTTCCCCACAGTTCATGGTCATATTTATTCCTTCAGGCAATCCAAGTTTCACTCCTACCACAATGCCACATGGGTAATCTATAATGTGGGCTGCAAGTGTTTGTCTCAAACACACTTTCTACATTAAGCTTTGTATGTGGACACCTGCTCGTCGAACATCTCATTCCAAAATCATGGGCATTAATATGGAGTTGGTTCCCACTTTGCTGCTATAACAGCCTCCACTCTTCTGGGAAGGCTTTCCACTAGATGTCAGAACATTGCTGGGGAAACTTGTTTCCATTCAGCCACAAGAGCATTAGTGAGGTTGTGCACTGATGTTTGGCAATTAGGCCTGGCTCGCAGTCGACGTTCCAATTCATCCCAAAGGTGTTCAATGGGGTTGAGATCAGGGCTCTGTGCAGACCAGTCAAGTTCTTCCACACCGATCTCGACCAAGCATTTCTGTATGGACCTCACTTTGTGCACGGGGGCATTGTAATACTGAAACAGGAGAGGGCCTTCCCCAAACTTTTGCCACAAAGTCGGAAGCACAGAATCTTATAGAATGTCATTGTATGCTGTATCGTTAAGATTTCCCTTCACTGGAACTAAGGGGCCTAGCCCAAACCATGAAAAACAGCCCCTGACCATTATTCCTCCACCAAACTTTACAGTTGTCACTGCATTTGGGCAGATAGCATCCGCCATACCCAGATTCGTCCGTCGGACTGCCAG
This sequence comes from Oncorhynchus gorbuscha, assembly GCF_021184085.1. Classification (NCBI taxonomy): domain Eukaryota; kingdom Metazoa; phylum Chordata; class Actinopteri; order Salmoniformes; family Salmonidae; genus Oncorhynchus; species Oncorhynchus gorbuscha. The sequence continues at coordinate 56,411,504 of NC_060176.1, forward strand.
ATGGTGAAGTGTGATTCATTACTCCAGAGAACATGTTTCCACTGCTCCAGAGTCCAATGACGGTGCACTTTACACCACTCCAGCCAATACTTACCATTGTGCATGGTGATCTTAGGCTTGTGTGCAGCTGCTTGGCCATAGAAACCCATTTCATGAAGCTCCTGATGAACAGTTATTGTGCTGACGTTGCTTCCAGAGGCAGTTTGGAACTCGGCTTTAGATTAGTGTATTGTTTTGAATTGTTAGATAGATACTACTGCACTGTTGGAGCTAGGAACACAAGCATTTCGCTACACCCGCAATAACATCTGCTAAACGTGTATGTGATCAATTAACATTTGATTAGATTTTTTAGTGAGTATTGCAACCGAGGACAGACGATTTGTATGCTCTTCAGCACTCGGCGGTCCAGTTCTATGAGCTTGTGCGGCCTACCACTTCGCGTCTGAGCCGTTGTTGCTTCTAGACATTTCCACTTCACAATAAAGTCACTTACAGTTGACCGGGGAAGCTCTATCAGGGCATCTTATGAGGGTGCCACGTTGAAAGTCACTGAGCTCTTCAGTACGGGCCATTCTACTGCCAATGATTGTCTATGGAGATTGCATGTCTGTGTGCTCGATTTTAAACACCTGTCAGCAACGGGTGTGGCTAAAATAGCCGAATCCACTCATTTGAAAGGGATTTCCACATACCTTTGGCCATGTAGTGTATTTTACATCTCCAAAAACTGACAAATTTGCTTGGTTGCTTCCCACGCTTACTGAGTGAGACCCCCACTTACTGAGAAATGATTCAGGCCACATTTGATCAGGATCTTTGTGTCAAAATGCCACTTGTATTTAGTCAACACAGGTCCATCCTGTTCACTCCTAAATCACTGGGATGAGACACCTGACAAATCAAATGCTAACTCAGCAATGACAAATCAAACGCTAATCTAACTGTCTTTGCAGACTGATCTATATGTTTTTGCAAACTTTGAATTGTTTACATTGAGTTTGCACAATTGATCATTTTATTTTTAATCTTTTACATGTTTGCTGTCGAGTCATTTGTAATTCAGTTAATAATGAAATAATCAATCTTTGTCATCCTTTGTGTTTACTTTTAGATTACAAATAAATTATGTATTTCTTTGCAAGTAAAATATGATAATTCCATGTGTTGGCAACAGATGGCGCTCAACTCAGTAAAAACCATTACTGTTTTAACTCTGGTTCTTAATTATACACAGTATGAGTTATAGCTCCTTTTTATTTTTCTAAATGAATATTTCCTTTCGTCTCTAATTGCATAGTTCGTTTGATATCTGATTTATAGATTTCATCAAGTGATAATAAGGCTGTGGTATCTTAGTCACATCTATGGAAGGGTTCTGGCTTGTGTCTGGGGTAGGGGGAAGCCTGTTTGATAAACAGCTTAATGTTTCTTTACAACCAGACAAAATACATGATGAACTGTGTGACTTATAAACCACCTGAGTAGAATAGTGATGACAATGCCAGCCAGGAATACAAGTGTGTGTGTGCAAAAGCGTGCGTGTGTGTCAATCCATCTCCATTGGTCTTTCTTTATATTGACTATGGGAGCAGAGGGTGTGATCATTTGGGATGATGAAACACAAAATGTTATTTGTAGCTTTGTAATGATAGGTTTTCGATTTACTTACTTTCAAATTACACAAATCAAGTCAAGTTTATTTCTCATATGCACAGGAACACATGGGACACAAAAACATAAGACTGGTTGCTCTTAATTTTCCAGTATTGACCATGTTGAAATGAAATGTGTTTACACAATTCAATCATGTTTGTTAAATTGAGGGATTATAATTCATTAAAGACTAAGATAAATAACTATTTTACAGACGAGTAGGTACGGGGTCCCATCGCTGTGGCTTCTCTCCATAGATCCCAACGTGATGATGTGCCACGATCACCGAAGTTTGCAGGCAAATGCAATAGCCCGGAGCACGACTAGGGAGCGAATCACTGCCCCATAATCAAGACTTTGTGGAGAGGCTGAGCTCTGATTTTAAACCCGCCCTCCGGAGAGATCTAATTTCCCCAAAACCTCCCATTTTCTCTCTCTCCTTCTGTCCCTTTTACTTTATCTCTTATTTTTCGTCTTTCGCTGTAACCTAGCCTCCACTCACGAATCATGGATCTCACAACGAGATGTTTGTTTCTTCTACCCTGCCTTTGCATGATATCTGCGATCGATTTAGAAGCAATAGACACAATCTACTATGTGGAGCCTACTGCCACTTCAGATGTTATCGACTATAAGGATCCCTGTAAAGCTGGTAAGATTTTGGAACGCTATTTACCTCGTTTATGTGGACCTCAAACATGCCACGAAATGCTTTTTGTGCGTCTGTAAGCTTGTGGTCAGTGAAGGAAATGCATTTGGAGATGACAGCGGTGAATCGAGTTTTAAAAGGTATAAGGATATTTTATATTTCTTTATTTTTGACCTATTGTCATAGTTTAGCTGATTCAGGCGTTGAACAACATACTGTTGACATAGCTAGTGGATGAAAGCTGGCACTCGTTGAAATAAAATAAGGACAATATAATTTCTCAGGGTATAATGTTAAAGGCATGGAAGAAAAAAAAGTTTTGAATTTTTACTGGAACATAATGCAAACATGTTATTAGTTTAAAAGTTGTGTCATGTCTTTATATAAAGTATTTTTGATGTATGATCTTTCTGTGTAGTTAATAAAATATGGCATTTTTAGAATAGCCTATTTAAAGAGATTTTAAGGAGTTATAGCCTAACTTGGAAGAATAAAGATCCATTGGAGAGCACTAAATAACCACCTATTGAACTGTCATTTGAAACTATTATAATCCTTTCTACCGATCTTACGTTCACTTATTAAGTAGGCCTTTTAATCGTGAAGAAAAACGCTGCATTTTAGTATGTTATGAGGCTCCAGTGTTACCCACTTGGTTTTGTCATTACGAAAAATGACGTGCATTTAATACTTCACCGGCTGTTCATGTGACCACTGAAAACAAGCAGCTGGAAGGGGTGCTGTAATGTAGTCCACAACCTGGTCTATTTTATCCTCATGTATGATCTCCAGTTCTGACCACTCTAAATCCCAATTCTGTTTACATTAATTGGGAGCCTATGTGATCTTCTAAATATACACTACACAACGAAATATATGTGGACACTAGCATGAAAAACAGGCCCACACCATTATTCCTCCTTCAACACCAAACTTTACAGTTGGCACTATGCATTAAGGCAGGTAGCGTTCTTCTGGCAAACACAGATTTGTCCATCGGACTGCCAGATGCTGAAGTGTGATTCATCACTCCAGAGAACGCGTTTCCACTGCTCATGAATCTAATGGCTGCCAGCTTTACAGCCGACGCTTGGCATTGCACATAGTGATCTTTGGCTTGTGTGAACCTGCTCGGCCATGGAAACTCATTTCATGAAGCTCCCGATGAGCAGTTCTTGTGGTGACGTTGCTTCCACAGACCGTTTGGAACTCAGTCATTTGTGTTGTATTTCAGCACTCGGCGGTCCCGTTCCGTGAGCTTGTGTAGCCAACCACTTCGTGGCTGAGCCGTTATTGCTCCTAGACGTTTCCACTTTACAATAACAGCACTTACAGTTGACCAAGGCAGCTCTAGCAGGGAAACTTCTCTCAAGGATGAACCAGACTTGTGGAGGTCTACAATTTTTTTCCTGAGGTCTTGGCTGATTTCTTTTGATTTTCCCATGATGTCAAGCAAAGAGGCACTGAGTTTGAAGGTAGACCTTGAAATACATCCACAGGTACACCTCCAATTGACTCAAATTATGTAAATTAGCCTATCAGAAGCTTCTAAAGCCATGATATAATTTTCTGGAATTTTCCAAGCTTTTTGAAGGCACAGTCAACTTAGTGTATGTAAACTTCTGACCCACAGGAATTGTGATACAGTGAAATAATCTGCCTGTAAACAATTGTTGGAAAGATTCCTTGTGTCATGCACAAGGTAGATGTCCTAACCGACTTACCAAAACTATAGTTTGCTTACAAGAAATTTGTGGAGTGGTTGAAAAACAAGTTTTAATGACTCTAACCTAAGTCTATGCAAACTTCCGAATTCAACTGTATATATTATTTTAAAAGCAGCCAACAAGTGCTCACCATATGTGGGAACTCCTTCAAGACTGTTGGAAATGCATTCCAGGTGAAGCTGGTTGAGAGAATGCCAAGAGTTTGCAAAGATGTCAAGTTCAAAGGGTGGCTACTTTGAAGAATGTATAAAATGCCATTTTTTGATGTAACACTTTTTCTGGTCACTACATGACTCCATATGTTTTATTTCATAGTTGGGAAGTCTTCACTTCTATTCTACAATGTAGAAAATAGTAAAAATCAAGAAACTCTTGAATGAGTAGGTGTGTCCAAACCTTTGACTGGTACTGTATATATGTCTTGGCTGTTGTTTGTTTACGTGGTATTTCTCTTATCAAATGGATATTCTCCCATAGCCTATGTTGTAGGCATAGCCGCGGGAAGTTGTGAGGGTGCTGCAGCACCCCCTGAAAAATCTGAATAAAAAGAAAACAATATTATGCACTGTGCCTTAACCAGTTCTGCATTAGCGATTCGATATAGCCGTCTCTAGCGTGCCGGAAAATCTCAGCACCCCCCTCCAGCAGAGGCAACAACAAGAAACGTAGACTAAAATCATTCCAATCCTGATTTAAAATTGCAATGGCTGTTTACCTGTAAAGGCTGGCTTTAGGACCATGCAGAGCATTGGAGAGCAGCCTGTGCACCTTTTTCTGTCACTTTTAGAAAGCAGAGGGCAGAGACAGTGCCATTTCCTTTGCCGATAAGCTGTTTAGACAGAGTGCTGATGTAACAGTATAACTTTAGTCCGTCCCCTCGCCCCTACCCGGGTTCGAACCAGGGACCCTCTGCACACAGACAACTGACACCCACGAAGCATCGTTACCCGTCGCTCCACAAAAGCCATGGCCCTTGGGGAACCACTACTTCAAGGTCTCAGAGCAAGTGACGTCACCGATTGAGACACTATTAGGGCGCACCACCTCTAACTAGCTAGCCATTTCACATGGGTTACACTCACCCCTCATTTGACCTCCTCCTTTTCCGCAGCAACCAGTGATCCGGGTCAACAGCATCAATGTAACATAACTTTAGTCCATCCCCTCGACCCGACCCGGGCTCGAACCAGGGACCCTCTGCACATATCAACAACTGACACCCACGAAGCATCGTTACCCATCGCTCCACAAAAGCCGCGGCCCTTGCAGAGCAAGTGGAACCACTACTTCAAGGTTTCAAAGCGAGTGAGGTCGCCGATTGAGACCCTATCAGCGTGCACCATTGCTAACTAGCTAGCCATTTCACATCGGTTACACTGATTGCTTTGAATTTGATGTTGGCATTTGAACTTGGTCTTGTAAGCCTTGTTGTAATCTGATAGCCAGAGGTTCATTTTAATTGGGAGGAGGGGAGTCCTAATTTTTAAAACCAAAAGCTGTTTTATTGCTATTAAAATATAGGTTGTGATAGCTTTAAGCCTAATTTATTATTTTCATTTTTTCACCCAGCAGGCTAGTGCAATTTTGGTTTCATGTAGGCCTATAGGTATGAAAATAAACAACTGAATAAGAGCATTTTCCAAAAATATATGTCTTGTTTTTGGCTTCGAAGACAATAACAATTGCAGGCTATAACAATGTGCATTGTCATGTAGTGACAGAATGATAATTGAGATCATGCAAATGATTATCTAGTTGGGCTAACTTTTTTTACTTCTCGCTATAGCTGGCAGTACCTACAGTTGAAGTGGGAAGTTTACATACACTTAGGTTGGAGTCATTAAAACATTTTTTTTTCAACCACTCCGCAAAAGTCTTATTAACCTACTATAGTTTTTGCAAGTTTATTGTGTCATGCACAAAGTAGATGTCCTAAGTATTTTTTTCCAACAATTGTTTACAGACATATTATTTCACTTATAAATCACTATCACAATTCCAGTGGGTCAGAAGTTTACATACACTAAGTTGACAGTGCCTTTTAAACAGCTTGGAAAATTCCAGAAAATGATGTAAAAAAGGTACAGGTACAAAAGTATCTATATCCACAGTAAAATGAGTCCTATAACGACATAACCTGAAAGGCCGCTCAGCAAGGAAGAAGCCACTGCTCCAAAACCGCCATAAAAAAGCCAGACTACGGTTTGCAACTGCACATGGGGACAAAGATCGTACTTTTTGGTCTGATGAAATAAAAATAGAACTGCTTGGCCATATCGTTATGTTAAGAAGTAAAAAAGGGGAGGCTTGCAAGCCAAAGAACACCATCCCTACCGTGAAGCACAGGGGTGGCAGCATCATGTCTGCTTTGCTGCAGGAGGGAGGGACTGGTGCACTTCACAAAATAGATGGCATCACAAGGATGGAAAATTATGTGGATTTATTGAAGCAACATCTCAAGACATCAGTTTATGCTTGGTTGCAAATGGGTCTTCCAAATGGACAGTGACCCCAAGCATACTTCCAAAGTTGTGGCAAAATGGCTTAAGGACAACAAAGTCACTGTATTGGAATGGCCATCAAAAAGCCCTGACCTCAACCCTATAGAAAATGTGTTGGCAGAACTGAAAAAGCGTGTGTGAGCAAGGAGGCCTACACACCTGACTCAGTTACACCAGCTCTGTCAGGAGGAATGGGCCAAAATTCACCCAACTTATTGTGGAAGGCTACCCAAAACGTTTGATCCAAGTTCAACAATTGAAAGGCAATGCTACCAAATACTAATTGAGTGTATGTAAACTTCTGACCCACTGGGAATGTGATGAAAGAAATAAAAGCTGAAATAAATCATTCTCTCTACTATTATTCTGACATTTCACATTCATAAAATAAAGTGGTGATCCTAACTTACCTAAGACAGGGAATCTTTACTCGGATTAAACGTCAGGAATTGTGAAAACTGGGGTTAAATATATTTGGCTACGGTGTATGTAAACTTCTGTACATCATAATCCTCTGCCTGCATCCCTACCTGAAGCCTACCTGCCTCTCCTGTAATGCATTTCCACCTCTCGCTCTTGCTTGTCCATCTTCCTGAATTAACAGATCATTCTTGCTGGAAAAACGTCATTAGATATTGCTAATTATTTAGCTATAGTGTGGATGTAGGGCTGTTTTTGTGTATATTGAGCACCCAGATGTTTCCCTTCCCTGGCGATTAATGCAGACAGGCAAATGAAAAAATGAGCTGGGTACAGACATTAGAAGGAATGGTGATAAGCGCACCAGACAATGACACTGTCATAGTACACTGTATGTGCCGTTCCACAAGGGTGACTTCATATAGCAGGGGGTCTGCAATCTTTTTCAAATGAGTGACAATTTACAATTGATCCTACAATTTATAAAGATCTGCCAGTTATGATTTTCATATAAGCATTGTAGGCTACTCAACTCTGCCCAGGAAATGTCTAACTGCCCACAAACTGAATAGCCTAATTCTACCTGGCTAATAGACAGAGACGCTGTCCATTCAGCCACACCCCACGGAGCTCCACTATGCCTACCTGTATCAAGGCACTGTCCATTCAGCGGTGCTGAATCACGAACACTGCCTTAATGTGTACGTTTTTCATAATTCCCTGGTCGACTTGTTTGTCTTTGTCCTTGTCGAACGTAGGCCTAAGTAATTCTTTTTATGTATGCCTTTTATTTCAATGCATGTGCAGGATTTTTCTGGCATAGTGTCAATGTCGGCCTTGATAGCGTGTATTATGCATCTATTTCTTCATGTTGCGCTGTTCCCCAGTCTGTGGAGCATATGTATGAGGTTGAGTAGTGCATTGTACATGCCATTTCACAGACATTTAAACCTAATATTGACGTGATAATGTCAGGGACTTTTTTTGTTTGTTGCTGTTCTCCAAATAGCATTATATTGTGTATAAGTAGAGTGAATGAGCTTCAACTGGTGGGTGTATTTCAACACACCCTGCTTTGCCATACCCTAGGTTTAGCTGAGCTGCACTACCCCCGCCCCCCAAACGTTGGCTATGGTTGTAGGGGTCCTTCATTTATAACCCAGGCAAGATGTGTAGCCTAATTAAATCCAATCAATATATTCTGATTACATCATCCTCTGGGTAGTTTATTTCTACAAATATGACAACATTCAGAACAGAATAGGCATGTATATTTTGTGTGGAAGAGCATATCTCAGTTGTCATCGTAATAAACAATGTGCTGTGAATTCACTGTCTCCCAAAGTGACTTTGGTGAATTTCTAGAGATTATTTTCCCCATCTGCTGAAGGCATTTAGTTTACAGACAAGAGACATGTCTCCTGGTACTTAAATTGTTTGGCGCTTGTGTCTGTCTCATTCTCGCTTGACAGCATCATGCAGATGAAGGGTATGTGTAAAGTCCTTCATGTCCCTGTTAGTTCAGTCCTCCTCCTCCTACTTCTCCTCCTCTGTCTTCATTTATCCTCAGTCCAGTGGCCTGGATTCTTTGTCCTGTTTTTCTACGGAGAAGAAGCTGGGTTGAGCATGATCCCAGCCACTCTATTTGGGCAATTCCACGATAACGGAATTGCGCTGAGACTAAGATTTTTCACTTACAATATATGACAAACCAAAACCAATGATTTGAAAGTTTAACAAACCATATACCTCTATGATCAAGGACTACTTTTAAAAATGTATAATGAACATTTGTCCAAAACACATTTACTGGAAGAGCTGTGCAGATGCAAAGTTGGGACAGAATTTCGGTAATATCTCCCTGTTTTTTTATTTGACCATGTTTTCCAAAACTTTTAAATATCTGCTCCGAAATAAGTTTCAAAGATGTCTGCAGAAATGATTGGGTGTCAGCTATGGTTATTGAACTACAGTAAGTGAAGTGGATTTACACTTGGTTACATAATTGTGGTAACGGATATTCATCATGGGTCCCTGATCAATACCACACAGAAATGCATCATTATGGATTTGTTGCATGTCATTCTCATCATGGTGATGTATCCTAAATAGGATTCAGTACAGCACATTATAGTGTACTCAGCTCTAGTGTGCTCAACTGTATTGTAATAAGCTCTACTTTAGTTTTCTTTACTATATATACTGTGCTGTCCAAGCATAGCCATCTATGATTGGTTCTGATTTGGTGGAGGATGCTGGTTATAGAATTACATAGGAAAGCGATGGGGCTCATGGGTAGGTGTCATTAAGGGCCGGGAGAGGTCGCGTTAATTTTTATTTTTTTGTTTTATTTAACCTTTATTTAACCAGGTAGGCCAGTTGAGAACAAGTTCTCATTTACAACTGCGACCTGGCCAAGATAAAGCAAAGCAGTGCGACAAAATCAACAACAGAGTTACACATAAACAAACGTACAGTCAATAACACAATCTATGTACAGACTGTGCAAATGTAGGGAGGTTGGCAATAAATAGGCCCTAGAGGTGAAAATAATTACAATTTAGCATTAACACTGGAGTGATAGATGTGCAGATGATGATGTGCAAGTAGAGATACTGGGGTGCAAAAGAGCAAGAGGGTAAGTAATAATATGGGGATGAGGTAGAAGGAAAGAGATGGAGAGAGGGTTCCAGACTAGAGTTTTAATCACTTAATAATTCATAAACAAAATGTATATCAGTGAAAACACAAACTAACTGATAGGTCCACCTTTACTTGTTACTTCTGTGAACGTTCATTATCCTTCTTCCTCATATGGGAAAGACAAATTAGAAAATAAGGCAATGTTTCTTAAATTTACAGAAGGCAGAAAAAATTATCCTAAACTAAATATTGATATTAGTTCAACATTGTGTGAATTTATATATGCTTTATTAAAAAATATATATACATGCATACATACAGTTGAAGTCTACATATACTTAGGTTGGAGTCATTAAAACTAGTTTTTCAACCACTCCACAAATTTCTTATTAAAACAAACTATAGTTTTGACAAGTCAGTTAGGACATTGACTTTGCATGACACAAGTCATTTTTACAACAATTGTTTACAGACAGATTTATTTCACTTATTTCCCTTATAATTCACTATCATAATTCCAGTGGATCCAAAGTTTACATACACTAAGTTGACTGTGCCTTTAAACAGCTTGGAAAATTCCAGAAAAGGATGTCAAGGCTTTAGAAGCTTCTGATAGGCTAATTGACATCATTTGAGTCAATTGGAGGTGTGTACCTGTGTATGTATTTCAAGGCCAACCTTCAAACTCAGTGCCTCTTTGCTTGACATCATGGGAAAATCCAAAGAAATCTACCAAGACCTCAGAAAATAATTGTAGACCTCCAGAAGTCTGGTTCATCCTTGGGAGCAATTTCCAAACACCTGAATGTACCACGTTCATCTGTACAAACAATAGTACGCAAGCATAAACACCAAGCATACTTCCAAAGTTGTGGCAAAGTGGCTTAAGGACAGCAATGTCAAGGTATTGGAGTGGCCATCACAAAGCCCTGACCTCAATACTATCGAAAATGTGTGGGCACAACTGAAAAATCGTGTGCGAGCAAGGAAGCCTACAAACCTGACTCAGTTACACCAGCTCTGTCAGGAGGAATGGGCCAAAATTCACCCAATTTATTGTGGATGCTTGTGGAAGGCTATCTGAAATGTTTGACCCAAGTTAAACAATTTAAATGCAATGCTACCAAATACTAACTGAGTGAATGTGAACTTCTGACCCACTGGAAATGTGATGAAAGAAATAAAAGCTGAAATAAATCATTCTCTCTACTATTATTCTGACATTTCACATTCTTAAAATTAAGTGGTGATCCTAATTGATCTCGGATTAAATGTCAGGAATTGTGAAAAACCGAGTTGAAATGTATTTGGCTAAGGTGTATGTAAACTTCCAACTTCAACTCTATATAAAATCTATATATATATATATATATATATATATATAAACTCTTAGCTTTCATTTGACACCCAATTTGACATGCTCCTATGAACCTCACATGTTGGTGCTCATGGGCCCTTTTACATGGAAATGACCAGAGGCAGAACATAATAAAAGTGGTGTTTTGCAATACAGAATCCATCACACACACACACTGCTCTAATGTCGTATAGCTTGTTTATACTTTTCTTGTATGTTGTTAAAGGCATGATTACGTGAGTTGTTTTTTACAGGGGGTTCAAGAGGTTGCTTCCTCTACTTTCTACACAGATCTGTTTACAGGAGCAACGTTATCAGTATTTGTCATCTCAGTTGTCCAGGCAAATTGTTTAACTTACAAATAGGAAAATGTGGGATCTGACTCATGGTTAGGAGCCCCCTGGGAGCAGAGTAAATCAATCAGTACAAGTGCTCCAAGTGGGATTCCTAAATGTAAACAAGTATGTCTTCAAATCAGGTTTGAAGGGGCTGGAATTAAGGATGCAACATGAACAAAAATGTGCAGTGTTTTCTGAAGATCAAAGGTCCGAGGTGTCAGTTTTTTGCTCGTTGCTTATTCCATTGACCTAACATGATACCTTTAACTTGTCTAGATGGAGCAAATTACCAAAATCAAACAAACAAATGTCAGGAAGTCATTTCTTGACATATTTTAGTAGTGATGGTAGACCAGTCCCATCATCATTTGAACAGTGGGTTAATGTGTTGACACATACCCATGAGCAATGTTAAGGACAGGTTCTGAAAAGACGGTTAAGTACAACTCCCACCCATTTCTAGCCTCCGCCCCATTTCGGCTGTCTCACTCAAACTTCTTCACTCAATGACTCGCTCACTGACTTACTCACGCTCTCTCGCAAAAGGTGACAACCACTGTCAGCAATCGACAGTGGTGTTGTGTTCCTTCGCTAGTGCCTGTATCGATTTTTACTAAAGGATACCATTGCATTTAGTCAATTTGATAGCAGTCTGCTGCTTTCAAGGTTAGCTTTAGGTCAACAGTGGTTAGTGCACTTGCAAGTTTACAAGATTAATAAATTGTTGCTAACATTACAAATGGATGAATATAAATTGTAAATGGAGAAAATCCATTTAAAACCGATAGTTATCTGATGGAAAATGCCTTAGTTCAGAGCTCCAACCATGGCAGCATCCCAGCAACTTGTTTACTGTAAGAACCTAATAAGATTAGGTCCACTCATTTTATATATAACAAAAAGAGTGCATTCTATAATTCTATATAAGAAATGCAAGTCTGATGACTTAATCTACCAAGGAGCTTCTTTCAAGGGTTGAGTCTGTTGGATTTCAAATCATATATCCTTCTAATTTGTATTCCGACATCATTTCATTTGAAGTCTGTGGGCTACAACAGGCTTTGCCCTCCGTTTGAGCTCCTCTGCTGTAAGCGTTACCAAGAGACGTGCTGTAGCCTATAGGGAGGGTGAGGAGGAGACCAGCAAGGAGGAGACCTCGCTTATGCAAGTGGTTTTCCTGTCTCCCCCACCTCTCTCCTCTGACTGTCCCTGGCAGTTCCCACAGACTGTACTGTAGGTCATTCACGCCATGCCAGGGCAGAGCTGCTGGAAGGTGGAGGGCAGGCTGGGCAGACTGGTCCTTCTGTAGCTCAGTTGGTAGAGCATGGCGGTAACGCCAGGGAGTGGGCAGGCTGAATGTATGCACACATGACTGTAAGTCGTTTTGGATAAAAGCGTCTGCTAAATGGCATATATTATTATATTATTTATATATTACTTGCCACGCCAGCGTAAGGTGAGTGAAGCCCATTGGCAGCTTACCTAGGAGCTGTTAACTGGCCCTGAGGGTTGCATGCATGCAGTCAACCCAAGCCTTTAATCATCCCCACCGTACTTATGCATTTGACTATGAGCTGGTCTCTGACTTGATAATAAACAATGGATCCTGGGTGATAGGGGATGTTTGGAAGGCAGCTGTCTATTCTGATGTCTTTGTCATCTGAAGAGTCTAGTTGGATAATTCTCTAATTTCAGGTGTCCTGAGTTGTTGATAGTGTGACCCAGAGGGAGCTTGTATCTTGAGGCCATGTTCTCTAAGAGACCTCGCATGTGCTACTCAAGGGTTCGAAACCTGGATATTTAAATCACAGAATATATATCACTCCTCAAAAAATGTGATCCCAGCGGGTAAGGTTATTTTCAAACAGATCTAGTGAAATATTACTTGTGTGATTTAGACAGCAAGAGCCAGATGTTTGTCATTGGGAGAGAATTTGATGGTTGATTTTATATTAGTCAACAAAACAAAAACATCTAAAATATCAGCGTTGTTGTAAACCAATTGTTTTTTAATGTCTGTTACCTGGTTTGTTGATTTAGAACTAAACTCTCCGTCTCTTATTTTTGGAGAAAAATACATTTAAACGGTATAGTCTTTGTAAATGATATCATTGGTGGAGTTATGTCATACATGCAGCTAACAAAACTATATGGAATTGTGTGCCTATTGCAGCATTACCGCAAAAATGGAAGAGGCAAGTGAAAGGGGAGAAAGTAAAGAACTGTATTAAAGACCGAAATTGGTTAAAGAAAAACGGTTAAAGTATACCAGTTTAATTTAAGGACCAAACAATTAACAGCTGTATATATATATATATATATATATATATTACAAAATAGTTGGGAAGAGATTTTCGATGTACTGATTCCATGGCATATGGATTATGAACTAATGCACAAAATAACGCTGGATTCAAAACTTTTAGTTTTTGCATTTAAATTAATATACAACATTCTTGCAACCAATAGAATGTTATATACTAACGTTACCGTTCAAAGTTTGGGGTCACTTAGAAATGTCCTTGTTTTTGAAAGAAAAGCAAAAAAGATTTGTCCATTTAAAATGACATAAAATTGATCAGAAATACAGTGTAGACATTGTTAATGTTGTAAATGACTATTGTAGCTGGAAAGATTTGTATTAATGGGATATCTACATAGGCGTACAGAGGCCCATTATCAGCAACAGTCACTCCTGTGTTCCAATGGCACGTTGTGTTAGCTAATCCAAGTTTATAATTTTAAAAGGCTAATTGATCATTAGAAAACCCTTTTGCAATAATGTTATCACAGCTTAAAACTGTTGTGCTGATTTTAAAGAAACAATAAAACTGGCCTTCTTTAGACTCGTTGAGTATCTGGAGCATCAGCATTTGTGGGTTCAATTACAGGCTCAAAATGGCCAAGAAACAAAACTTTCTTCTGAAATTCGTCAGTCTATTCGTGTTCTGAAAAATGAAGCCTATTCCATGTGAGAAATTGCCAACAAACTGAAGATCTCGTACACCGCTGTATAATACTCCCTTCACAGAACAGCGCAAACTGGCTCTAACCAGAATAGAAAGAGGAGTGGGAGGTCCCGGTCCACAAATGAGCGAGCAGACAAGTACATTAGAGTGTCTAGTTTGAGAAACAGACGCTTCAAGTCCTCAACTGGCAACTTCATTAAATAGTACCTGCAAAACACCAGTCTCAACGTCAACAGTGAAGAGGCGACTCCGGAATGCTGGGCTTCTAGGAAGAGTTCCGAAGAAAAGGCCATATCTCAGATTGACCAATAAAAAGAAAAGCTTAAGATGGGCAAAAGAACACAGCCACTGGACAGAGGAACTCTGCCTAGAAGGACAGCTTCCTGGAGTCGTCTCTTCACTGTTAACGTTGAGACTGGTGTTTTGCGGGTACTATTTAATGAAGCTGCCAGTTGAGGACTTGTGAGGCGTCTGTTTCTCAATATATACAGTTCCAGTCAAAGAGTTGGACACACCTACTCATTCCCGGGTTTTTCTTTATTTGTTCTATTTTCTACATTGTAGAATAATAGTGAAGACATCAAAACAATGATATAACACATATGAAATCATGTAATAACCCAAAAAGTGTTAAACAAATATATTATATATATTAGATTCTTCAAAGTAGCCACCCTTTGCCTTGATGACAGCTTTGCACACTCTTGGAAATGATGCAGACAATCACATGGATGGAATCTGCAATATTAATGCTGATCTACCCCCCCCCCCCAAAAAAAAAAAAATACAGAAAATAATAATAATAGTAAGTAGAACTTCTACATTTAGTTACAATTGGGACCTGCTTCTAGAAAGCTCCCAAGGCAATTAGTTATCCACAGGGTATGCAGCCATGCATGGAAGATGGAACGTATACAAACCAGCCCACACATAATGTAGTTTATATCAACAGGTTTGCTCCTGTAGTTTTCTGGTGATTAGGGTGCTATGGTGTGGTCATAATCTAGGTGCATTAGTGGGAACAATATGTTTGTTGTCAATGCTAAGAAATAACAAATGCTCTGGGAGTGCTCATTTAAATGACTCAAAGCATGCCTAATTAAGCAACAATAATGAGAAGCTAAACCAGCAAAGAGGGAACTTCTTTACAGTTCACCATTTGTCATTCATTTTGACTTGTCTGAATTATTCATTTGAGCTCCATTACTGGAAATAGTGTTTTCCCCACCTGTAGTTTCTTTAAATCTCCTTTTTAAATGTATAGGGATCTCAGCTTGACTAATGACTATGACAATTCTAAAGTAAATTCTCTAATCTCTGATTTGTACTTTATGTAGCTACCACTCTTCACTAGCCATAAAAATGCATCGCATAGATATGGCATATGAGTAATAACAGACATAATATGTTGCAATGGTTACATGATGATTCCATAAAACTCTAATGGTTATTTGAAAATGTTATGGATGTACGATATGGGAGTTATTGGAGAACACTATGTCAGTCATGATTTTAAGATGACATTTTAGACATGGATAAATATGGGAAATCAGATCCTGCTAATGGGCCTGATGGAGTTTGAAATATGTTAGAAGAGACAGGCTCTGGGCGTGTGTCTCTGGACGTGTGTCTCTGGACGTGTGTCTCTGGACGTGTGTCTCTGGACGTGTGTCTCTGGGCGTGTGTCTCTGGGCGTGTGTCTCTGGGCGTGTGTCTCTGGCGTGTGTCTCTGGACGTGTGTCTCTGGGCGTGTGTCTCTGGGCGTGTGTCTCTGGGCGTGTGTCTCTGGGCGTGTGTCTCTGGCGTGTCTCTGTCTCTGGGCGTGTGTCTCTGGGCGTGTGTCTCTGGGCGTGTGTCTCTGGTGTCGTGTGTCTCTGGGCGTGTGTCTCTGGCGTGTGTCTCTGGGCGTGTGTCTCTGGACGTGTGTCTCTCGTGTGTCTCTGGACGTGTGTCTCTGGGCGTGTGTCTCTGGACGTGTGTCTCTGGACGTGTGTCTCTGTCTCTCGTGTGTCTCTGGCGTGTGTCTCTGGGCGTGTGTCTCTGGACGTGTGTCTCTGGGCGTGTGTCTCTGGGCGTGTGTCTCTGGACGTGTGTCTCTGGACGTGTGTCTCTGGACGTGTGTCTCTGGACGTGTGTCTCTGGACGTGTGTCTCTGGGCGTGTGTCTCTGGCGTGTGTCTCTGGACGTGTGTCTCTGGACGTGTGTCTCTGGGCGTGTGTCTCTGGGCGTGTGTCTCTGGGCGTGTGTCTCTGGGCGTGTGTCTCTGGGCGTGTGTCTCTGGGCGTGTGTCTCTGGGCGTGTGTCTCTGGGCGTGTGTCTCTGGGCGTGTGTCTCTGGGCGTGTGTCTCTGGACGTGTGTCTCTCGTGTGTCTCTGGGCGTGTGTCTCTGGACGTGTGTCTCTGGGCGTGTGTCTCTGGGCGTGTGTCTCTGGACGTGTGTCTCTGGCGTGTGTCTCTGGCGTGTGTCTCTGGGCGTGTCTCTGTCTCTGGACGTGTGTCTCTGGGCGTGTGTCTCTGGGCGTGTCTCTGGGCGTGTGTCTCTGGGCGTGTGTCTCTGGGCGTGTGTCTCTGGGCGTGTGTCTCTGGGCGTGTGTCTCTGGGCGTGTGTCTCTGGACGTGTGTCTCTGGGCGTGTGTCTCTGGGCGTGTGTCTCTGGGCGTGTGTCTCTGGGCGTGTGTCTCTGGGCGTGTGTCTCTGGACGTGTGTCTCTGGGCGTGTGTCTCTGGGCGTGTGTCTCTGGGCGTGTGTCTCTGGGCGTGTGTCTCTGGACGTGTGTCTCTGGACGTGTGTCTCTGGACGTGTGTCTCTGGACGTGTGTCTCTGGACGTGTGTCTCTGGACGTGTGTCTCTGGACGTGTGTCTCTGGACGTGTGTCTCTGGGCGTGTGTCTCTGGACGTGTGTCTCTGGGCGTGTGTCTCTGGACGTGTGGCTGCCTTCATGGTGTCAATAATAAGACTCTGGACTGATCTCTGCTGTGGTGCCTGAAGAGACTTCTAGGCTTTTATTGGAGCGTAATCCCCTCTTAGAATCTGGGGCTTTAACCTGAGGCTTCTCCGGAATCTCTCCGAATTACACCTTAGTTATGTTTTTTTCCCCTCCTGCCTTGGGCTCAAATTGCAGTGTGAGGAAGTATTAAGGTAAGCATTTGCTCAATGGAGTTGTTTTTCCAGAAGGAGAGGGGCACAATATTTACAAGACTCCCACCTTCCATAATACCACCAATCACCTCTTACTATAAGCTTTTCATAGCCCCGGGACCACCAATACGTAGAATGTATGCACACATGACTGTAAGTCGCTTTGGATAAAAGTGTCTGCTAAATGGCATATATTATAGACTGTAACACTGTTTGCCTCACTATTTGTATTGCCTGGTTGTTTTGTTTGTATTTTTCTCTCAGGAATTTTAAAGATACAGCCACAGAAGGCACAATGATGCCTCATTTTTGACTTGACAACCAGTGTTACCCTAGTGTATACTAAGTGTAACAATATTAGAAAAATTGTGTTTCCATAGCTAGGACTAACAGTGAGGACAAGATGAGAATCGACAACCTCTGCATAATCAAAACAGTTGCGTTGTGGTGTTAAAGTTCACAGTTAGCCATTGTTATGTAAATGAAATCTGAAAAGTACCAGTGGCCTTGATTTGGCCCCAAGTGAGAGCAGGTCTGCCGGAGCCATGGCCCATTGAGACACGGGTGCCGGCCCGCATAGATGGAAACAGAAAAGTCTGTGCCTTTTGGGTAAATCCTGTGTGGAAATGTGCCATGAGTGTAGGGTATCACCCTGCTGCCTCACTGTAGCCAACATGTGTGAAGTCAGATAGGGTTGGCATTCACTGAATGAAACCTGAAAAGGGATACTTGCCCTGTCATCAGATGGTAATCATCTTAACGCAATACACTATTGGCTGCCATTAGAATTCAAATGCATGTTTGTTTTCAAAACACCCTCACTGTGAAAGGCATTGCCATTTCATTGTAATGCATTTCAAGCCCACGTCAGCTGTTCTTTTCCACATCTCATCTCATTGATAGGAAAATATCCCCCTTTTTCAGGCAAACTGAGTACTACAGAAGTCCAAGTCTCCTAGTGATCCTACTTTCCTTTATGTGACAGTGGTGTTGGTTTTTAGAGGTTGTTTGTAGTTTTACTGTACCAGATGTGGTGTCCTGGTGGTCACACAGGGAGAATAATCAGTAAATAGTGTCAGTAAGGGTCATTTCCATGTAAAAGGATCTAAGAACACCAACATGTGAAGTTCATAGGAGCATGTCAAATGGAAGCCAAGAGTCTGTTTATTTTATTATTAAGACCTATATACATTTTTCTACCATTTTCCATCCTAAAAATTAGGAATAAGCAAAGGCTTTGATTTATTTTCAGAGGGAAATAGGGTTTTAGAAAACATCTACCAGAAAAAATATTTATGTATTAGAAATGCATGTATTAGAAATACATCAAAACTCAATGAAGTAGAAGTAAAGGAAAATGTCCACCTGTAAGTTTAAGAAACAGCCTTGTTACCAAAACCCCACATCTTTAAGATATTTTCTAATTGAGGGAGGACAATAAAAGTTCACATAACTAGCAAGTGAAGTTAGAACTATCAATTAGTTAGTTTTTAATGAAATCAATTTAGTTTCTGAATTATTAAGTGATTAAAACTCATTCTGTTACCAAATCGGTAACAGAATTTCAGAAAAATTGGTAACAGAATTTCTGCAATTGAATTGGCTGAACCAATCAGACGTCTAGGTTTCAGAAGTTTGGACAGCACAGTACAGTACTCACAAACCATAGTCACCTGCTACTGTCCTCCCTTCCACTGGCGTACTGTTATGTTCAGCTGAAACGTTCTCTTTCTGTCATCTGATGGTCAAAGCAAGTGTGAAAAATCTGGACAATCCCTGTCTCTCTCCTCTCTCTCTCCAATGAATGTCACATCTCCCGGCTCTTACTGACAGCAATTACAGTCCTCGAGGGCCTGATTGGTGTCACAGATTTGCCCCAGGCCCAGCTAACACACCTGACTCCAATAATCACCTAA
Organism: Oncorhynchus gorbuscha; assembly: GCF_021184085.1. Taxonomy (NCBI): domain Eukaryota; kingdom Metazoa; phylum Chordata; class Actinopteri; order Salmoniformes; family Salmonidae; genus Oncorhynchus; species Oncorhynchus gorbuscha. The sequence goes on from NC_060176.1 coordinate 56,430,818, forward strand.
TCATGATCTTCAGTTTAGAATGCAATTTAATTAATCAGCTGTGTTTGCTAGGGATGGAGAAAAAGTGTGACACCAATCATGTCCTTGAGGACTGGAGTTGCCCACCGCTGATTTAGGCATTTACTGTAACCAACATCCTCACCCACTGTGCACGGTCCGACACCGGAAGTCCATGGACTTTGAAAAGTAGTTTTCAATTAGGTTAGTCCGCCCTGGCCGTTTGGACCGGCCTTCATTTGGCCAAAACATATACTTCCATGATTGGTTCATATTTAGTCTGGTCTGGACCAAATCTGAACCAATCATAGACGTCTATGTTTCACAAGTTTGGACAGTAAAGTAGAGTACAGTAAAGAAAAATAGTATAGTACAGCACAGTCCTGTATTGTACAGTAGAATAGAGTACACAGTAGAGCACACTATAGTTGAGTGCTCAATGCTTTAGCACACTCCGCCAACCCTGATGTCCTTGCCGTGTCTGAATCCTGGTTTAGGAAGGCCACCAAAAATTCTGAGGTTTCCATACCCAACTAAAATAAATTCTGTCAAGATAGAACTGCCAAAGGGGGAGGAGTTAGCCTGCAAAGTTCTGTCATACTTTCCGGGTCTATGCTCAAACAGTTCGAGTTTCTAATTTTAAAAATGAATTTCTACAGAAAAAAAGTATCTCACTGTTGCCGGCTGTTATAGACCCCCCTCAGCTCCCAGCTATGCCCTGGACACCATATGTGAATTGATTGCCCCCCATCTATCTTCAGAGTATGTTGTGTTAGGTGATCTAAACTGGGATATGCTTAACACCCCGGCAGTCCTACAATCTAAGATAGATGCCCTCAATCTCACACAAATTATCAAGGAACCCACCAGGTACAACTCTAAATCCATAAACATGGGCACCCTCATAGATATTATCCTGACCAACTTGCCCTCCAAATACCCCTCTGCTGTTTTCAATCGGGATCTCAGCAATCACTGCCTCGTTGCCTGCATCCGCTATGGGTCCGCGGTCGAACGACCACCCATTATCACTGTCAAACGCTCCCTAAAACACTTCAGCGAACAGAACTTTCTAATCGACCTGGCCCGGGTATCCTGGAAGGATATTGACCTCATCCCGTCAGTCGAGGATGCCTGGTCCTTCTTAAATAAGCATGCCCCTTCCAAAAAATGTAGAACTAAGAACAGATATAGCCCTTGGTTCACTCCAGACCTGACTGCCCTCGACCAGCACAAAAACATCCTGTGGTGGACTGCACTAGCATCGAATAGACCCCACGATATGCAACTTTTCAGGGAAGAACCGATACACGCAGTCAGTCAGGAAAGCAAAGGCTAGTGTTTTCACACAGAAATTTGCATCCTGTAGCTCTATCTCCAAAACGTTCTAGGATACTGTAAAGTCAATGGAGAATTCCCAGATTGGGAATTTAGGGCTTAACTGGGCTTAACACCCCTACTCTCATGATAAGTGCCATGGGATCTTTAATGACCATAGACAGTCAAGGCACCCGTTTAACATCTCATGAAAGACGGCACCCTACACAGGGCAATGTCCCCAATCACTACCCTGTGGCATTGGGATATTTTTTAGACCAGAGGAAAGAGTGCTCCCCTGCTGGCCCTCCAACAACCCTTCCAGCAGCATATTGTCTCCCATCCAGGGGCCAACCAGGACCAACCCTGCTTAGCTTCAGAGGCAAGCTAGCAATGGGATGCAAATTTGGTCTTGTTTGGTGTCGGAGCTCATTAAAACAATAGCAAGTGTGTAGAATAATACCCAAATATGTAAATTAGGATATTGCATATTTCTACCTTTTATTGTGTACCTATTTTAGATACATCACCATGAGGGGAATGAAATTCATATCCATAATTAGGCATTTCTGTGGGACCCATGATGAAATTCTGTTACCAGTTGTAAATACACTTCACTTACTGTAGTTCAATAACCACAAGAAAAAAAATCAAACTCAAGGTGTCATGTCATAGCTGACAGGCGATTCTTTCTGCAGACATCTTTGAATCTTAATTCGGGAAACAAATTTCTCTGAGTTTTTTGAAAACATGGTCAAATAAAAAAAAACGAGGGAGATTTTACCAAAATTTGGTTACCACACTTTGCATCTGCACAGTTCTACCAGTAAATTTATTTTTGTAAAATGTTCAGTGAAAATTCTTAAAAGTAGTCATTGTACATAAAGTTGTACATAAAGTTTTTGTTTGCGCAAATCTGCATTTCAGTCATGGTGTGTGTCTTACACCAAGGAGGCCGTATCCTGGGAATTCCCTGAATCAAATGGTGTTTAATTTGATAGAGATCTCGTGCGTAATCTGACGGGCCAAACTGATTGATGGGGGTGGTCTGAGATGAAAGGTATTATGATGGTTAAGATGATCTAAAGACACATTCCAGCGATGGGGGAGGAGAGGGAGAATGTGTAACGCACAAAGTGCAATCAATCAAATGTTTAATCAAAGGCTGTTTTTATCTTTCCAGTATGTCCCATACAGTGATTAACAGTATCTCTGTCCCAGCCACTAAGTGTGGCACGTAAATGAAAATGCCTGTTTGTGTCTCTCCACAATATATGTTTATGTTAGGACACTGAGAACCATATCATCTTTAAACTGGAATGGAACAATCTCTTAGAGCGGAAATGATCAAATTGTTCAACCTTTACATTTCTGTTGAAATTAATACCATGGCTGCAGCTGTTGTCATTTAGGTAATGAATGTTGCTGGAAAGAGAGTGGCGGCAATGCTGTGCTCAATAGTGATCTGCTCCCATCTGCCTCTTTCTTTCTCTTTCTCTGGGTTTTAATCTTCATTTACTAGTCTTTCTCTGCTCAGTCTCTTTTGACAGTCGTGCACATGCAGTGGGGTTTCTCTGTTTTAAAAATCAACTGGCCAGTGCAATGACTGCCATCCTGTCCTCTGCCCGGTGCTCCATATTGAAGAATCCAGAGATTCGGTCTCTGTCCGTGGATAATTAAAGCCAGTAGACATGGGGATTAATTTTCAATCCCTGGGAGACTTTCCCTAAACCTGCAGCGTCTCCAGGACGACTGGGAAGCCCGGGGGAAATGAATCCTAATGCCGCCGGAGCTGTGCATTTGCTCACTTCAATCTTAGCTGTTGTCAGGGAACAATTATACGCTGGATTAAGAGCTTGTCCCCAGAATGTTTTGTGGATGAGTGGGTCTCAGCCATGGACGGAAAGTACATTAGCCCTCTGTGCACGGCAGCGGGGTGGGGGTGGGGACAATCCTGCAACTTGTTGTGTGGTTAGTTGGTTCTAGCATTAGACCAATAAATCAATGTTAATAACTGTGTAACTCAGTTTAGTATTACTGTAGCATTACATATTAGGTAAAGCAGGGTTACACTCATAAATTAAGTAATTTAATTGCAGCTACATTTTTATCTTCCACTGTGGAAAGAGTGTTCCCTGTCCCCTCGGTGACAGCCTCAAATTGATGTTGGTTTTGTCGAAGTGCTTTCTATTCTCTCATCCTTTAATGCTGTTAGTTCTTGGAATCAAAAGTAAGAACAAGAGGATAAAAGAGCATTGCGACAGTCAGTTTGTATCCTTTGCATACTGTATGGACAGCTGGTAGCTTGTAGTGATCAGATACAAAGTCTACAGAAAGCATTCACACCGCTTTAAAAAAAATAAAAAGTCAAATAAATCATGAAATAAAAACAAATACATTTATATTACATAGTAATTTCATGGATGTAAAGTGTGTCCAGATTGGACACCTTGGCCCTGGTGGATCCTGGCCGTGGAGAGCTTCATAAGTACAATTTACTTAAATGTGAGCAACCATTGTTGCAATGGTAACTGATGAGGTGGAATCCACCTTTTGTAAAATAATCTTCTTAGCAGCTGTGGTTCCTGCCAACCACACTCTCCGTTGGTGTTCTGACAAGTGCCAATCAGTCATCACAAAGCAACATCACTATTGGATCTAATGGCATTATTTTATCTATAAGTACAGAGATGACATTGTTAACTTTCCCCCAGAATTCAACCACCCCCTGGCATTTTCACAGCACATGCTAAAAAGTACCAAAGTCCCCTGTGGTGCAGAACTCACATAATGGCGATGGACAAATGCTCATGTGATGTATTATTTGAGGTGTTAGATACGTAGTCAATTGTACAACTGAATGCCTTCAACTGAAATGTGTCTTCCGCATTTAACCCAACCCCTCTGAATCAGAGGGGTGCGGGGGGCTGCCTTAATCGACATCCACGTCTTCGGCGCCTGGGGAACAGTGGGTTAACTGCCTTGCTCAGGGGCAGAACGACAGATTTTTACCTTATCAGCTCGGGATTCGATCCAGCAACCTTTCGGTTACTGGCCCAATGCTCTAACCGCCAGGTAGGTTCTATAGCAAATGTTTTTATTAATTAATTGGTGATTGGGGTTTCTAGATGATCCAGATATATTTTTTCCATTCTGTCTCCCAATTAATTTGTCTGTCAGCAAGTTTAAGTGTAATCTTTTTCCCATACAGTGGATAGAGTTAATGATTTAACAATAGATATTAAAAACAACTCCCTTTGAGGGGCGTCTGTCCGTTAGAAGTTTGACCAATGGGTGTTCTGCTAGTGCTGCTCCCCAGGGGACCCCATAGGCTTGCATGGATAGGTGGAGTTGAAGGTAAAGAAAAAATGATGAACCTGGGTCATTAAAACAATGGCGGATATCCTGGAAACTGAGGAGTCCGTTCAAATTGAATGTCTGAAAGTATTTATTTTTTAAAATCTCTAAATGTATTGTATGAATCTTATGAATTGAAATAATAAAATTTATGCAAATGTGTTACTCAATATAAAATGGATTAAATTACAATTTTGTGTCACTGGCCTATACACTACCCCATGTCGTCAAAGTGAAGTGTTTGGTAAATACATTTTTAAAAGAAAGCTGAAATGTCTTGAGTCAATAAGTATTCAAACGCTTTGTTATGGCAAGCCTTAATAAGTTCAGGACATGATTTTTGAATGACTACCTCATCTCTGTACCCCACATTTACAATTATATGTAAGGTACCTCAGATGAGCAGTGAATTTCAAACACAGATTCAACCACAAAGACCAAAGACCATGGAGTTTTTTTAGAAATAAGATATTGAATATCCCTTTGAGCATGGTGAAGTTATTAATTACACTTTGGATTGTGTATCAATACACCCAGTCACTACAAAGATACAGGCGTCCTTCCTAACTCGGTTGCCGGACAGGAAGGAAACTTCTCAGGGATTTCATAATGAGACCATGCTTGTCATCGGCAAAGACCAGGGAGTTATTTTGGGATAAAAAGTAACGGAATAAAACAAATTCACCTTTCAGCAGGACCTTAAGCTAAAGCACAATGCCAAATAAAGCCTATGGTGGAGTTGCTTACCAAGACGACATTGACTTTTCCTGAGTGGCCTAGTTATGGTTTTGACTTAAATCGTCTTGAAAATATATGGCAAGACATGAAAATAGCTGTCTAGCAGTGATCAACAACCAACTTGGCCGAGCTTGAAGAATTGTAAAAAGTGTGCAAATATTGTACAATCCAGGTGTGCAACGCTCTTAGACTAACCCAGAAAGACTCACGGCCGTAATCGCTGCCGAAGGTGCTTCTACAAAGTATTGACTCAGGTGCGAATACTTATGTACATGACCTATTTCTATATTTCATTTTCAATAAATTAGCAAAGCATTCGAAAAACATGTTTTTGCTGTCTCATTATGGGGTATTGCGTGTAGATGGGTGAGCGATTAAAAAAATAGATTTAATCGTTTTTGAATACAGGCTGTAACACAACAAAATGTGGAATAAGTCAAGGGGTATGAACACTTTCTGAAAGCACTGTATACTCTTGGCACAGAGTGTTTGTATTTGAGCTGAGTACGAATAGTCTATTTGAATGTTTTGGGGATTTGGTGACACTCACAGTGATTGAGTGTTTTTCTGAGTGCAAATGATAGGATCCCTTTGACTTATGGTATTTTCAACCTGCCCACTGAGCTCTGAGCATGCCCTATCTTGCAGCCAAGGATCTACACATTTTCTTATTGCTGTCATGAGCTTGTAATCTTGTTAGCCCACAACATGCCCTCTCCGACACTCTGTTGCTTGTGTGAGACTGTGGCTACATCTCAGCCAGCTACATATTGTCTAAATAATTATCCTCTGGTGGATAAGGGACGCAAGCTAAAAAGTTTTTTCCTCTATTGTTTTCCTTCGTTGTCTTTTCTCTCTGACACAAACGCACACCACAATCTGACTGTTATTAATGGTCGGGCCAATGATTGCTCAGTTATAACAGTCTTCGATGATTGTTGTTGAGTTCTAAAAACAACCTTAAGCCCTGAAAAGATGCATTCACTTTGATTCCCAGACCACAGTTTGTCAGTTCTTAGTTATCCATCTTTCACTATAGCAGTTGATGTTGTTTTTCCCAGTAAAGCAGTTCCCAGAAGGGCAATTCCACAGGAACAGAATGATGCTGAGACTCGATTTGTCACTTTAAAATGTATGCCAAACAAAAACCAATGATTGCAAAGTTAAACAACCCATGAAACTCTATGCACAAGGATGACTAACATTTTACAAAACACATTTACAAAAACAATGCAGATGCAAAGTTAGGTGACAACAGCACAAACCGTCATTCTGCTACGGCACTTTGCATCTGCACTGTTCTTCAGCTAAATGTGTTTTTGTAACAATTTTTTGTGGAAATTGTTAAAAGCAGTACTTGTGCATAGAGTTGTATGGTCCACTCCTGCACACAGGACAGGGCGTAATTCAGCAAATGTGCTGGTTTAAAAGCTTTTAAAACAGAGTGGCCTGTATCTGTGGAGAGGACTCCTGCCCAAACTGCCGAAAAAATAGGGCATTTAGCAAGGAATACCATTCTTCACATTCTTCATAAAGGATGACTTCTTAGTTATTTTTCCTTCTCCTTGGCCTCATTAAGAACTTATTACTTGTTCAAGGTGCCCTATATACAGTATTGAGGCAGCATCTTACACTATTAGGTCTGCTCGAGGACTCATTAATGGTACAAAGATATCAGGACATGAAATATTCCCCCAGAGTTTTCTCAACGGCAACTGGATTGTCCCAGCACATCTGGGGTATGCTGATCTGAAAGCTTTTGAATGTAGCTCTCATTAATTGATTTCCTACGTCCTCCACTGAATGTCATAAAGAGATGTTCCCTCCCCTGATGGTATGACTTATTTAGCTTGGAGCTTATAGAGCTCTGAGACTCAGACCGCATTCCTCTCCTGTTATTCAAACATTCGCATAACTGATGTTTCACAACTCTGTGTGTCTGTTTGCGAGAGGGGGCCAAAGAGATGGGAGAGAGGGAGTGTGAGAGGGAGAGAATGTCTAGCTTTTTCGCCCTCTGTTTTAATGGATGCCTATGTGATCGACAGGGTTTGTCGGACTGCAGAGCAGGAAAACCTTGAGGCTATTGAACGGTGCAAAACAATATTGTAAAGATGCCGTACATATGTCTGACTTGCTTTCTCTCTATGTGTGTCTGTTTCAGTTGCCTTTTGGGGAGACATTGCTCTGGATGAGGAGGACATGCGCATGTTTAAGGTGGACCGGATTATTAACATGGCCCAACGGACCATCCAGACCTTCAATGAGACAACCACAGGTGAGCAAGAGCTGTGAGGCTGGCTGATCAAGTCATGGTTACTGGGAGTAAAGACTAAGGCCTATCGCCATAGCCTAAAAGCGTGCATTTTCTTATAAACGTGCCTGTCATCAATTCTAAAAGTCTGACTCCATTTATGCATGTGCTATTATATAGTGCTGACTAAAATGTCTCCTTAATGATACAATACAAACCAGTCCAAGAACAAAAACTTGCATTCAGTTAAATAGTTCCCACATTTTCCCACCTCAAGGCCAATTATGCAAGGAGGCTTTGTAACTCTCTCCCAGTGCATCTGCCAGGAAGATGTATACGATGCATGACCCACTCAGCACCAGGTGATGACTCCTCTCCAACACTGGGTTGGCCAAGACACCTGTTGTAAACAAACAGCATGTTTATCACCAGCACTCTCAAAGTGTTTATGTAAAGAAAATGCTCAACCAGCATATAAAGCATGCTTCATTGTCATTATCATCTCTTTACCATTTAGGAACAGCTGAAATGTTGTAATCTCATCATGGTTTTTACCATGTTCTCACCAGAGTTGAACTTTTTAATTGGATGGTTTTCTGTGATTTTATATTGTACAAACCTCATCTTTGGCTGGTAATTGGGAATGACAGGTTCTTCTGCCAATGAGACCAGTCGAAACAGAGCATTGCCAAACCGGCAAGGATCACACCGCAGGAAAAGGGCGGCAACATCCAGACCTGAGAGGGTGTGGCCAGAAGGTGTCATTCCCTATGTCATCAGTGGGAACTTCAGTGGTAAGTCCCACATCATCACTGCTGTTTACTTGCCCTATGTGTCTTCTATGCGCCCTATAACATAGTTTCCTACTAAAATGTGGTAGCTGGTGTCCATTAAGCATACTTCAGCATACTTGCATCCACTACATTAAAATGAATGTCTTTGCAGCTATTGGACATACAATTTTTTATTAACTTTACTTGGAATGAATTTGGCACTATGAGCAAGCTGTTAGCATTGGTATTTTATCCTCCTTTTTACGTGACTTATGGACATCAGCCTCACTGATCTCCTCCCTTCTTCCCATCACATTCAGGCAGCCAGCGGGCAATATTCCGCCAGGCCATGCGTCACTGGGAGAAGCATACCTGCGTGACCTTTATCGAAAGGACAACAGAGGAGAGCTACATTGTGTTCACTTACCGGCCATGTGGGTAAGTCCACGCAGGCCTGGGCTCGCCTCCCTCAGGAAGGAAGTGTAGCTGGTCAGCCTACTCAGACATGACAGTCCTTTATCCACACAGCCATAATGAGTTATCGCTTAAGTACTTTTCCTTACTACTCCTCCATTGTCCTTTAGTGCTGGCTCATCCCCTCTGTCCGCAGTCTGTCTGCGTGAGTTGTGCTAATTGAAGCCCCCTGCAAGTCCTGAGAAAGACGACCATTCATGCCCAAGGAATGCATGCTGTGCCTCATAGTTCTGACACATCTTTCACTGAGCACTGGTGTCACATGATTTTTTTTAATGACACCCAAGGGAGACCTCCTCAACTTAACCATAACCCGTAATTCCACATTATATATTTTGTCCTTTTCCCAGCTTTGCATGTTTTTAAGTTCAAAAGATTTTTACACAAAACTGTAGCCACGTTGATGGCGTTCTACTCTGGCTCTGCATGTACACTAAATCCGCTACCAAGAAGAACATATTAAAGAGCGGATATGGAGCATAAACGGACCTTTTTCCACCCAGCTGTTGATAGCCATTTTTAGCCTGGTAGCTGTCCTCCAGAGTAACAGGGATGACATTATCCACTCAGGCGGCTGCAGTTAGTGGGAATGCCTGGGCTCTGGGCTGGCCTGCTGCAGGCCCCATCTGTCCTGTGCAAAGTTCAAGGCCCGTCTCAGGAAAGCCTGGCTCACAATAATTAGAGAGAGGCTGGTTGGCCCACAGGGGCGCGGTGTGTGTCCATGGACCGGGGTTCCACACTGACCCTTTCATGTCAGGGAGGGAGAGATGGAGAGCCCCGCAGTCTAAAGTTAGCCATCCTTCACTGTCACACATTGTAACCCTCCATCTAAAGTGAAGCACGCATCAATGAATGTCACCACTGTATTAGGATGTAGGGTCACCTCACCTCCGCTAGTTTTCCTATGACGTGCTAGAAAGGCTGTTAAGAATGCTGTTCCTAATACTGTATATATGCATTAGAGATGTGAGATGAACCACAAACTGTTGAGGTCAGACCCAGCGTCTCTCCAGGAACAGGGATTCCTTCCATAGACTACTTCACTTGGCTTATTCGTTATTTGTTCACTCCTTCTGGTTAACACTTTCATGTTTGTGGAAGTAAAGTTCTATATATCCAGTGTAACACGAAGTTCACAAAGTTCTTGTTACATGATTGAGATGTACACAGAAATGTAGCATTTACATAGTACTATGGTAAGTACTATGGTAAGCACGATGGCCAATCTTGAGCTAATGCTCTCATCTTTGTGTCTGCCAAGTTAAAAGTGACTTCGTTTAGTCTAATATGTAGCCAGTTACCACAGTCTTTGAACTAGCTTGTTACCCTGCCTGTTGACCTGTCCCTGATCTTTGTTCTGTGTGTTGGACCCTGCAGGTGCTGTTCCTATGTGGGCCGCAGGGGTGGCGGTCCCCAGGCCATCTCCATAGGAAAGAACTGTGACAAGTTTGGAATAGTGGTGCATGAGCTTGGCCACGTGATTGGTTTCTGGCACGAGCACACCCGGCCCGACAGAGACGAACACGTCAGCATCATCAGGGACAACATCCAGCCAGGTAAGACTGCTTTGTAGACTGCTGTGTATGGAACCAGCGCACTCATCTTTCCCTTTCTAGGAGATAGCCTCTCACTTTTGTATTTAGTATTCTGGTACAGTATTTGAGGTAGGGGTGGGTTGCAGGTTTCAGTATCTGTTTTCTTGCTTCCATTCACAGGACAGGAGTATAACTTCTTGAAGATGGAGCCAGGGGAGGTGGACTCTCTGGGAGAAGTGTATGACTTTGACAGCATCATGCACTATGCCAGGAATACATTCTCAAGGTAGGAGATGGGCCAAGTTCCACTTCATACACAGCAGAGCAGAACAGACATCGTGGAAATCGGTTACAGTTTAGGCCAGAGAGCAGTTTCCCAGACTGTCACTTTTGCTCTCATGTCTCACTTCAGGTCTTTTCCATGTGAGTCACTTCATAGTTCTACAATGTGTCAATGTCTCTTTTTTTCTCTCCATTATTTTGTTTAATTTTAAAGCCAGGGGCTGACTTCAAGGCTTAGGAAAGGTGGCGCAAATTGAAGCTTAGATACTTAATTAATGACCTGCTGACATTCATAGCCTGGGGGACAAATATACTGCTGACTTGTCACTGTTACTTAGCCTGTATGATGGTTGGTCTGATGAATTTAAAGTACAGGGAAGCAGGACAAAGACACAACTCCGTGATGGACCTCATGCACGTGTCAGTGCCTTGGCTTAAAGGAAGAACATCTGCAGAATATAATACTTTTTGGGAGTGTCTACTCTTTCTCTCTCTTCTGCAAATTTATTTTGGCTTGGATCTTTTAACTCTCTCAATGGTCACCGCATACATTTGAGCGTGCAGTGGAAATGCTCAGGGGTGAACTGATGCGGTTTCTGTGAGATGCAGAAAGGATTATATTGCTTGTCCTTGTAATGAGATTTCGGAGGGTAAAAAAGTGTAATCCACCAGGATGCCTGGAGTAACGTGTCATTAGAGTTGACACATCTGGCCCATTTAGCTTTTTGGGGCCCAGAAAGAGCAGGATTATAGAGATTTCGCTTTCAATCCTGGTGAATGTTTTATACGTTTTCCTAGACAACACCAACTTTTTGATCTTGTGTAGTCCACCTTGCCCAGTCCATCTGTAGTCTAGTAGTAGAAGGGCACCTACAAAAATCAATGCACACAAACTGCAGCATGCTTTACCAACCCCATGTAATACCATGCCTATCTGTTTTGTATTATGGGGTTAGGCATATATCATATTGATTGCTTCCAGTCTGTCAAGTAGCTGCGTCTCTCAGTGGGGATGCTGTCCTGTGGCAGCTATGTATCAAGGGCGGGTATTTGTTAGATAAGGCTATTTCCATGTAAAAGGATCCATGAGCACCAACATGCGAAGTTCATAGAAGCATATCAAATTGGGTGTCAAATGAAAGCTAATGTAAAACGAAATCCAGCAATATTACGTCTATGTCCTACAATGACAGAAACGCAAAATATTATTCATACCTTCTATTCTGCGCCTCCGTCTCATGTTTTAATGTTTCTGCACATAATAATGTGCACACTAACAAAGCAGCTCACTATTTGCATGTCGGAATTTTTTTCCTACGAAAACCGAGATACAGGATCAATCATCGTAATGTGGATGGAATGGAATGAAAAGGTCTGTGAAAGGAAATTGCGAAATGTGAGCATGTCCAAATTGTTACGATTTTAGAAGTCGTGTAGTGTATGCACAGCATAAGAAACTGCCTTTGTTACCAAATACCTGTTACCAAAATATATTTTTTAAATTTCGCTCCCTCATTAGGAGGGAGGATAATGAAAGTTCAGGGGTAACAAGTAAAGGTAGACCTATCAATTAGTTATAGTATTTTTACTGATATCCATGTTGTTTATGAATTATTAAGTGATTAAAACTCAATTCTGTTAACAAATAGGTAAAGAAATTTCCAAAAAATACAGTACATACTCTAGTACTCTAGAGCTGAGTACACTATAATGTACTGTACTGACCTCTACTCTACTGAGGGCTACTGTGCTGTACTTTAATGTCCAAACTTGTAAATGTAGACGTCTATGATTGGTTCAGATTTGGCACGGTCTGGACCAACCAAATTGGGTCTTGTTTCGGGGCAGAACTCATTAAAATAATAGCCAGTGTATAGAATAATACCCAAACATGCAAAAGAGGATATATCACCATTCATAGAATGAGATTCATATCCATAAGTATGCATGTCTGTGTAGTGCAGATCATGGAGCCAAGACGATATTCCGTTACCGCAATTCCGTTACCAGGTGTAAATCCACTCTACTTACTGTAGTTCAATAACCAAAGTAGATTATTTTAAAGTTAATGTGTCATGTCACAGCTGACACCCCATTCTTTCTGCAGACGTCTTTGAATCTTAATTCAGAGCAGATATTTAAGAGTTTTTGGAAAACTTGGACACAAAGAACTGAGGGAGATTTCACCAAAATTCTGTTACCAAACTTTGCATCTGCAAAGTTCATCCAGGAAATGTTTTTTTGTTGTAAAAATGTCAGTGTAAAAAAACGTTTTTATGCGTAGAGTTATAAGGTTTGTTAAACTTTGAAATCAATGGTTTTTGTTTGGCGTACATTTTAAGTGGAAAAATCTGAGTCTCAGTGCAATTCCGTTTCAGTGGAATTACCCATAAGGTTTGATTGTGTCTACCTTTTGATGAGCCAACTTTTACCCACAGCCCCAGGTTGTTCCAATTATCCCTCCCCTGGTTGGCTCAAGCTGCCTGAGTGTGTAGCAGCAGCCCAGTAAACCTCCACATCCAACCCCAGGTTCAGGTAGAGCCACTAGCGCCAGTGGCTCTGCTGGAGCACATCAGGCTACATGGCACACTCATACCTCTGTGAAGCTCCTTGTAAAAGTTCTCCTCTCATAGTGTGAACTGCCTCATTATGCCACATAGAGCCCCTTTGAAGTGGCTTTGATCGTCGTTAGCAACATGATCCCACATACCAGGCTTCTTTAGGAGGTTATAGGGTTTTATTCCCGAGGTGTCTGCTGGCTAGCTTCATGGCTCCCTGGTGTAAAAAAAAAAGAAGTCAGGTCTACTTGCTAGCATGATTTAGGTCAACCACTAATGATCACATAAACTTGGAGACCATTCAATGTCATTTCCCCGACATTGACACGTTAAATCTCCGAGAGTACAGAATCAAACTGATCCTGTTTCCAGTTGCGGTTCTGACTGCAAGCTATAGATTTTTCAATAAATTGTTGATATGTTGGCCTTTGTGATCAAGGCGTCATAGATGGTTTGTGCAGCTTTTATAAAGGACAAAAGGAGTGTGAAATATCCCACAGCTTTTTTGTTTTATGGCCACGGAGATGGAATCTGTTAAGATTCTATTTTTGTCACACTTTGCCCTCTAAAGATTTTTAAAAAAGTAGAATCTATGTAATACTAAACAGCAGGAAAACCACTATCCACTCAAACCAAACTCTTTTGTTGTAGATGTTGTAGTAGATGCTGCTGCGATTTGAAATTCATATTTCACAAAATTGCTTCTTGTCCTTGAAGTATGCTTGAAAAGGAGAGCAGTGCATGTGTCATGGTTTTTGATACTCCACTGTGCCAGTGCGTCCCTCTGTGCCAGCTGACCTCTTTATTTCTCCCAGACTCCTTGTCGGATGCATCTGGAAATCTCTCCAGATGCTGTCCTGTTAGTCACAGACAGAGACCGTGGTGTCATAGTGGCGGTTTGAGATTTGGACCAGCCCAGCTTCTATGACGACTGCATGCTTATTTGGGTTTTACCCATCTCCTTGCTTTTTAGGCTGCAGTTTGGCACTGTTTCTGCCTGTTTCCGTTGGCTCAAAGCAAAGCCAAAAGGTCCACTTGGGACTGAGTTGGAGATTGAGCTGTAAATTTGCTGTCATTACATAATCGTCGTTAGCCAATGGATAAAGGTTGTCAGGAAGTGTGCAGTCTATAGGGGATTGCATGACAATGGGGGGGATACCCTGGCACTGAGTTTAACATACCGGTAACATGCGGTTCCCTCCCTCAGCCATGTGTGTGATTCATTTTTGGTACCCGCTGTGCATCTCGACGCGTACTTTCTTCAAAAGATCTTTTACATAAACAAAATGTGAAATTGTCTAGCGCTACAAACATCGGCGTCAGTGATTGTTGTTCCAATTCAATGCCTCGTTCCCAATTGCAGGAAGGGGTTTGGCATGCCCCAGCTTCCCAGTGTGAATGTAATGTGAGCCTGGGCACATGCAAGGCGAGTGAGAGCTGGAGGAGAGGGTGGCCAGACCAGACTGTAATCATTACTACACAGCTCTCTGGTATGAGAACCAGCTGTTGGATCTCCTTTTGTTCAAAATGTTCTTCCCTTTTTTTCCACCGAGGCTGGCTCTTTCCTCAATACCTCATATTGCAGCCTGTCCTAAATAACCTGCCATGTGCTCGTGGCAACTGGATTCTGGGAAACCCGGAGAGATTCTTTCTCTACAAGGAGGCTGAGATTGGATACAAACACTCTTTCAGGCCACTGCACAGAGTGGGCTGTCTAGCCCTTTATTTTTCTAACTGTACAGGCAATGTGCTTGTCAGGGGATGACAATGAAGTAGGTTTTTGATTGTTGATGCTTTCTGCTCCATTGTCATTCAACCTCTCTGAGCATGTCCTATTTTCCCTGAGTATAGCCAGCCTTATTGAATTATTTCACTGTTTAGAGATGAAAAAATAATGTATTGAGAGCGTGGTCAGTGTGTTTTCAGAGCACCTTATTAGGAGACAAGGGGCTCCTGTTAGCTTTTCTCAGTTTACAGTTTACACTTCCCCTGCATGCTGATCAGTGGAGGCTTCTGAGGGCAGGACTACTCATAATAATGGCTGGAACGGAGCAAATAGATTGGCATCAAACACATGGAAACAATGTGTTTGTTCCACTCATTCCGCTGCAGCCATTACCATGAGCCCGTCTTCCCCAATTAAGGTGTTACCAACCTCCTCTGATGTTGATGTACCTGTCCCAATGTCTAACTTTGTTTCCCCATTATTAGCCTGTGTGTTTGCACAGCGTTTTTACTGTAAATCACCGTGGGAAGCCAGGGCCTTTGCCGAGATTGTTGTTGGCAAGATTTCATGGGGCGCCCTCATGTTTTGAAGTGTCTCCTGGGGACAAGTAAGGCAGCTCCCCATGCTTTTTGTCTGGGGCATGTTACCCAACCCTGGGCTTTATCCGCCCCTCTGCGCTGGGGACATTTTTCAGGCCTGGTGCATAAAGCAGAGCCAACTCAAATAAAGACCTGCCAGTATGCCCTTTGTCTGCTCTGACACTGGCTGGAGTGGCGTTGTTCACCGACAGCCAGCTTACGGGCTCCTGGAGGCAGGCAGACCGACAGACCGACAGGCAGACAGACAGTGCTTAAACTGTTAGCTCAGGCTGCTCTGTTTGCACATGCCTGGCGTTGATGGGTACGTCACCATGGGAACAGCCAGGAACCAGGCTTTGCTCACCATTGCAGAGAGAGAAAAGGAGATGATAAACTAGCAAAGTGTCAAGTGAGAAAGTGGTGTGAAAAGGTCTGGTTTTTCACCATCAACTGTTCTGGACTCCTTTTCAAGCCAAAGGAAAGCCACCATGATGTGATTTTTATACATCTTTCTGATTGTTCTTGTTCTTTTGGACTTTTAATCCTTATGCTAAATATTGCTGTTGTCCATACAACAAACCAATCAAGTTTTAGATTTTCCTATAGAGTTGTCAGAGGAGGGCATTTGGTTTTTAGTATTGGAATTGGATAATGTTTTTCTTCCATCTGCACAGCACACATGACGAGGTCAGATGGAGGTCAGTTTTCACCCCCAGACCTGTTTGAACTACCTCCTCTCTCTGAGGAGGACATTCCTACAGCCTTGGAGGGGACCACTGACCAGTAACAGTCCATTGGTTGTTTTTTATGTAATAATATATGAAGTTAGGTCATTGTTTTTGACAGTGTTGATAAGGGTCATGGGTCTGCTGATGGGTGTGGCTCCACTTCTCTGTGCTGAGTTCACCGATGAGAAAGACTGAATGGGCACCACCTTGCCTCAGAGCCATACAAAATATACTTGACGTATTTCTGAGCACCACCAAGATGTATGATACCTACTAATGTTCTAGTTACTTGAGACAGAAATGAAAGTAGGGAGGTTGGTCGGGGAGGATGGGTGAGCGTTATCTGTGACAGGCTAGCAATCCAAAGCTTGAATGTTCGAGTTGCGCCTGGGCCCACTGTAGCATTTTAGCTAACCTTTCCCCTAACCCATATTCTAAACTTAACCCAATTCACCTAACCTACATAAATTCGCCTAACCTTTGCTGTTTTAGTTCTCCAAACCGTCAAGTAAATTCTCTCCATAATTCTCCTTTGTTGTTATGGCGCAACAAGCAACCTGGTCTCCGATAAAGATGTGCAATATTATACGTCAACCAAGATGTTTGAGAAGGTACATCATCCAATTTGTATGATATTATACCACCAAGTAAGATGTATGATACTACACATCCTCTAGTACGTATGTTATTGTATGTTATTCCATTTATAATGTAACCTAACGTATCATATCATACTAAAATGAGTGTCACAGATTTATGTACAGAATAATACAAATTGCCCTGAGACCACATTGTTGGGCAGCATGGCTTGTGTCAGTATCCTCAGTATATCACTGAATAATGCCTACTGTCAGTGTTAGTGTCAGCAGTTCAGCTGCTGGCTGATGGCTCTTTAGGGTTCACCACTGCCCTATGAATGGTGTCTTTTCTGAGAAAGAGTGTACCAGTGTGTATGTGCAAGTGCCTTCTCGGTTATGCAGTGTTTTGATCTAACAGCGGTCTCTTCTCCTGAAATGCAGAGGAATCTTCTTGGACACCATCCTGCCACGCTATGATGTCAATGCAGTGAGACCGCCAATTGGCCAGAGGACAAGGCTAAGCAAAGGGGATATCACACAGGCACGCAAACTCTACAAGTGTTCCAGTAAGAACAGCACAATTATTTCAAACACATTTTGGTGTATACAGTGGCAAGAAAAAGAATGTGTTACCTCAATACCTGAATTTCTGTATAAATTGGTCACACAATTATATCTGATCTTCATCTAAGTCACAACAACAGACAAACACAGTCTGCTTAAACTAATAATACACAAATTATTGTATTGAATACATAATTCAAACATTCACAGTATAGGTTGGAAAAAGCATGTCAAACCCCTAGGCTAATGACTTCTCCGAAAGCTAATTAGTCAGGAGTCCGCTAACCTGGAGTCCAATCAATGAGACGAGATTGGAAATGTTGGTTAGAACTGTCTAGCCCTGTAAAAACACTCACACAATTAGAGTTTTCCTGATGTGAAACATGCCTTGAACAAAAGAGATCTCAGAAGACCTAAGATTAAGAATTGTTGACTTGCATAAATCTGGAAAGGGTTACTAAAGTATCTCTAAAAGCCTTGATGTTCATCAGTCCACGGGAAGACAAATAGTCTATAAATGGAGAAAGTTCATCACTGTTGCTACTCTCCCTAGGAGTGGTTGTAAGGGAAAGATGACTGAAAGAGCACAGCGCAGAATGCTCAATGTGGTAAAGAAGGATCCTAGAGTGTGAGCTAAAGACTAACAGAAATATAAGGAGCATGTTAACATCTCTGTTGACGAGTCTATGGTACATAAACCACAGAAGAATCCACTGCTGTCCAAAAAAAGATTGCTGCACGTCTGAAGTTTGCAATAGTGCAGCTGGATTTTCCAAAGTGCTACTGGCAAAATATTCTGTGGACAGATGAAACTACAATTGAGTTGTTTGGAAGAAACGCACAACACTATGTGTGGTGAAAAAAAAGGCACACCAACATCAAAAACTTATCCCAACTGTAAAGTATGGTGGAGGGAGCATCATGGTTTGGGGCTGCCTCAGGACATGGACAGCTTGCTCTCATCGACGGAAAAACGAATTCCCAAGTTTATCAAGACATTTTGGAGGAGAATGTAAGCCTATCTGTCTGCCAATTGAAGCTCAACAGAAGTTGGGTGATGCAACAGGACAATGACCCAAAACACAGAAGTAAATCAACAACCGAATGGCTTCAACAGAAAACAATACGCCTTCTGGAGTGGCCCAGTCCTGACCTCAACCGACGTTGAGATGCTGTGGCATGACCTAGAGAGTGGTTCACACCAGACATCCCAAGAATATTGCTGAACTGAAACAGTTTTGTGGAATGAGGAATGGTCCAAAATTCTTCCTGACCATTGTGCAGGTCTGATCCCAAACTACAGAAAATGTTTGGTTGAGGTTATTGCTGCCAAAGGAGGGTCAACCAGTTATTAAATCCAAGGGTTCACATACTTTTTCGACCCTGCACTGTGAATGTTTACACGGTGTGTTCAATAAAGACATGAAAACGTATAATTGTTTGTGTGTTATTAGTTTAACCAGACTGTGTTCGTCTATTGTTGCGACTTCAAATTTGATCTAATCTTCCTCTATGACCAATTTATGCAGAAATCCAGATCATTCCGAAGTCTTCACATACTTTTTCTTGCCACTGTAGTTTGTACATAGCATAAGGTATATATTAAACAATAGGTCTAGGAAGTTGACATAATAATGCACAATGGACATTATGTAGTGCTTTTGTTGCTTTTGCTTACCTCTGAGATTGAGAAATGCTATTATACTTTTTTGTGTCTCTCAATATCACAGGGTGAATACTCAAACGCTCCTTATTTTCCTAGATGTAGTTTACGTGTGGAAATAGTTGAGCATCTAGCATTGATGTGACGTGGTTCCCTGGCTACAGTTGCCGTGACTCCCTTGCTAAGGGAAGGAGTGTAAACAGTTCCCTAGAACAGGAAGTGTCATCACTCTTTCCCAGATAGACTCAAAAGAAAGGCTGGTCTCAAGAGAACAATGACTAGAATGATGGCTGGGAATCAACATACTCTATTCTTAGAGTCCAGAGATCAAGATATTTTCAATGTAAACTGAACATATGTGTTCTAAAGGAAAACATCCTGCCCTGACACTTTAACAGTAGTTATGTTGGTCTTTAGAAAGACTTAAAGGTTTAATAAGGTTAAGGCTGAAGGGACAACGACTACAGGCGCAAGGTCGATTTATAGCATAAACCGACAAGTTTAAAATAGTCATTCATAAAACAAAAGTGATGTCAGAGCGTTAATTGTGGGTCAGACGGGGAAAATTGGGTTTGTCAGAACCACATTAAAGCTCAGTGAATAAACAGTATACTGCTGGCCAGAACTGGACCACTGAATGTGGTTTTAGTGGGGGGAATCATCTTTCTTCACCATAGATGGTTTAGAGAGGTGGGGCTGTTTAAGTGGGTGTGTTATGTGTTCTTCACAGTGATAAACTCTCTCTCAGTGGAACAGGGGTAGTGGATGATGTGGCGCACAGAGGATGCAGATAGGAAGGAGTCTCTCTGTTTTCATGGAAAACAGATTGTACGAGCGCAGTGCAGTGGATCCTTATTCACACAGCATTCCTGGGAGCATTTGTCATCCCCTCAGAGTGATTGTTAATGGTTTAGCATCAGCAGACCTCTGCCAAGCGTTATTTGACGCTTTATGGTCTGGAGGGAGGGAGCCAATGAACGTAACCAGTTGTGGGAGATGTATTTCTTACTCCGGCTGAGTAAGAAAAACTCAGTAAGAAGTTCCCCTAGAGCACTGTGCATGCATGCTGGTTGAAATTATCCCCTGTAGCACAGTGGGCCAGAGGGAGGATTGAACTACCAGCATGTTCATAATGTATTAGGTCTCCTAGAGGATTTGGTTATTTACAGTATTTATTTACAGATTTATTTTGAGACGATGCACATAGGATGTGTCTCATACGGTCTTTTATTGCTTCTCATCAACTGGAAGAGGTTGATAATCATCACCATCAGCAGATGATATTTTGAAAATGAAAGAGTTGCCCTCTAAGGTTCAGGATTATAGTTGTAGCATCAAACTGCTGTCTTCTACAGTCTGCCTTTAGTGGGACTTGGCTACTTCATTTTTGTTTCTCTAAATCAGTATTTTAGCCCTTATCAGAAAGAAACAAATTGCTAGATTCTCCACTGGTTGACGTGGTCCTCATGTTCATGTGTCTCTTTCTTTCTCTGTTGATAGGATGTGGAGACAGTCTGCAGGAAAGCAGTGGGAACTTCTCCTCTCCTGGCTTCCCCAATGGATACTCAGCCTACATGCACTGCATCTGGAGAATATCGGTCACACCTGGGGAAAAGGTGGGGCCATGGAAAACTGACTGAGATAAAAACTTGAAGTGCTTTGTTTATTGTGACTTAGTGATAACTCTGTTCCCTTTGTCAGTCACTCTGTATAACATACCATGGAGAGTCAACGACCAATCATATTCACTGAAAACTGAAATCATGCCCAACGGGCCAATAGATAGATGCCAAGCCTGCCATTGGAAGCCCCGTCTTCCTGGCTATATTACCGTTCGTGGAATACCGGGGAACGTGTCACGCAATTTACACAATTTTCAAGCAAACGAAGACTACGATCGGCTCCGACTTACGTGTCTGTTAGTGGGGAGACAGTACTCGTCCCTGTAGATGTTGCGAGTTTTGGGTCTTGGCATTGGTTTTTGCATTTGCTAAAACCCCACTACTTTCTGCTCTGCTTGTGTAGCTAATGCTTCCTTGCTTGAATAAGATGGCCAGTGGTAAGAGTAAGTTCAAAAAGTCATTGGTGAACCATTGGTGGTATATGTGTCTTTTGATGGAGCTGTGTCATAGGGTGGTAGATCACCTGTGGGTGGATTGGCCATCTTCTCCCCCACAGCAGAGTTGGTCCAAGTTTGGGGGAAGGTATTTACCGCCTGTCCCTGCAGCAGTGAAGCGTTGCTTACCCCTATTTAAAGATTTCACAGATGAGCTAAAGGCGACCTGGGATTCTCCTCATTCAGCAAGGCTGGATCATGAGTGTAGAGGATCTGGAGAAAGCTGGGCTTTTTTGCACAGTGCTGATGGATGGAAAGCTGGCGAGACACTATATATACAAAAGTAAATGTGGAAACCCTTCAAATTAGTGGATTCGGCCATTTCAGCCACACCCGTTGCTGACAGGTATATACAATCAAGCACATAGTCATGCAATCGCCATAGACAAGCGTTGGCAGTAGAATGGCCTTACTGAAGAGCTCAGTGACTTTCAACGTGGGCACCGTCATAGGATGCCACTGTTCCAACAAGTCAGTTTGTCAAATGTCTGCCCTGCTAAAACTGCCCCAGTCAACTATAAGTTCTGTTACTGTGAAGTGGAAATGTCTAGGAGCAAGAATGGCTCAGTCGTAAAGTGGTAGTGCGTAAAAAGTGTCTGTCCTCGGTTGCAACACTCACTACCAAGTTCCAAACGGCCTCTGGAAGCATGGTCAGCACAAGAACTGTTCGTCGGGAGCTTCATGAAATGGGTTTCCATGGCCGAGCAGCTGCACAGAAGCCTAAGATCACCATGCGCAATGCCAAGTGTCAGCTGGAGTGGTGTAAAGTTCGCCACCGTTGGTCTCTGGAGCAGTAGAAATGCATTCACTGGACTGATGAATCACACTTCACCATCTGGCAGTCCGATGGACAAATCTGGGTTTGGTGGATGCCAGGAGAACGCTACCTATCCCAATGCATAGTGCCAACTGTACAGTTTAGTGGATGAGGAATAATGGTCTGGGGCTGTTTTTCATTGTTTAGGCTAGACCCCTTAGTTCCAGTGAAGGGAAATCTTAACGCTACAGCATACAATGACATTCTAGATTATTCTGTGCTTCCAACTTTGTAGCAACAGTTTCGGGAAGGCCCTTTCCCTTTTTAGCATGACAATTCCCCCTTTGCACAAAGTGAAGTTCATACAGAAATGGTTTGTTGAGATCGGTGTGGAAGAACTTGACTGGCCTGCACAGAGCCCTGACCTGAACCCCATCGAACACCTTTGGGATGAATCTCTCATTAGCCAGGTCTAATTGCCCAACATCAGTGCCTGACCTCACTAATGCTCTTGTAGCTGAATGGAAGCAAGTCCCCACATCTAGTGGAAAGCTTTCCCAGAAGAGTGGAGGCTGTTATAGCAGCAAAGGGGGGACCAACTCCATATTAATGCCCATCATTTTGGAATGAGATGTTGGACGAGCCGGTGTCCACATACTTTTTGTCATGTAGTGTTCTTAGCCTCTGGGGCTAACAATGGGGCTAATCCTTGGAACGGTGTTTCCAAATAAACAGAGCCAGTTCTCAGCGGATTAGCTGGACAAAGTGTACCAGGCTAAGGGTGTGGCGGCCTAGTCATTAAATATGGTCACAATGCTGCAGATTTACAGTGCATTCGGGAAGTATTCAGACCACTTGCCTTTTTCCATTTGGTTACATTACGACCTTTTTTCTAAAAATGTATTAAATAGTTTTCCCTCATCAATCTATACACAATACCCCATAATTACATTTTTGCAAATGTATTAAAAATAAATAACTGAAATATCACATTTAAATAAGTATCCAGACCCTTTACTCAGTACTTTGTTGAAGCACCTTTGGCAGCGATTAGAGCCTTGAGTCTGTCCCTGTGTGGCTCATAGTGTTCTTATGGCTGGGTCCGGGAATGGGTGCAATGCAGGTTGCACGTTTATCCAGGTTTCTACAGTTCCCTAAGGGGTTCAGCCTTAGGGTGCGGCAGTTCGTAAAGAGGGCATTATCATGTTTACCACAGTTTTCTGTGGATTTGAGCCCTGGTCTGCCATGGCAGCGGCGAGTACACAGTTTCCAGGTTACTGCTGGTTTGCTGTGGGTTTGAGCCTCAGGCTGCCATGGTTCATCTGGTTGATGCTATGCAGCATCAATGTGCGCTTTACCAAGTCACGACAGATGTTCTGTTTTGGACTTGCGGTTTCTTGCACGAGTATTGATATTTCAGGATGGCAAGGTAAGTATTATTATTATTGGAACCATGGGGTCTATGGACTTGGGCTGCAGTGGCAGCGTGTCAGTGCGCATGGCCAATTTGTAGTAGGTTCTGGTTCCCTATATTGGGCACTGACAGTTCAGCGCCCAGTTCAGTATTAGGGAAAAAAGTGGCTTCTGTAACCCCTTTTTTGGAGATGTGGGCCTGCTAGTTTGGTATCAACTGAGCTGGCTTGGGGAGTGATTGTATGTCCCCATAGAATGTTATACAGAGTAACCGACTGAACGGGAAGGTACAGTTATGAATATAACTACAGTTCCTGAAGGCGGAAATAAGGTATAACATATTTTGGCCACATGCCGTCAGGGGGTTTGGGATCACTGAAGAGCAGTACTGAATTGAGAAATTAATGCGAGTATTATTGCCAGGAAGGTAGGGCTTCCGAGGGCGGGCTCGGCATTCATTGGCCCGTTGGGTGTGATTTCAATTTTCTTCAGGTGAATATGATTGGTTGTTGACTCCCCACAGTATGTTATACCTCATTCCCTCCTTCAGGGAACAGTAGTTATATTCATAACTAGGTTTTTCTAAGGATGATCAAATCTCGATTTTAAAGTCAGCACTGGATTTTTGTTTTCTTCTCATGTTGAAACTGTTTGGACTGTATTTTGTTCATTAATCATCATGCTCTCTTGGTTATTAAGATCATTCTGAACTTCACCTCCATGGATCTGTACAGGAGTCACCTGTGTTGGTATGACCATGTTGAGATCAGAGATGGATACTCCAGGAAAGCCCCTCTGAAAGGTTAGGATTTAAGAATGTCTTAGTCCCATACATGCACTATACACTATGGTAAAGTGATGCTGAAAATAAACTTAAATGTAACACAAGGGTGTATGGACAAAAAGGTAGCTCTGAGTGTAATATGGTGGTGTGTGTGTGTGTGTGTGTGTGTGTGTGTGTGTGTGTGTGTGTGTGTGTGTGTGTGTGTGTGTGTGTGTGTGTGTGTGTGTGTGTGTGTGTGTGTGTGTGTGTGTGTGTGTGTGTGTGTGTGTGTGTGTGTGTTGTTCCAGGTCGTTTCTGTGGGGATAAGCTGCCTGAACCAATCATCTCCACCGACAGCCGCCTATGGATCGAGTTCCGCAGCAGCAGTAACTGGGTGGGGAAGGGCTTC
Source organism: Oncorhynchus gorbuscha (assembly GCF_021184085.1). Lineage (NCBI taxonomy): Eukaryota > Metazoa > Chordata > Actinopteri > Salmoniformes > Salmonidae > Oncorhynchus > Oncorhynchus gorbuscha. The sequence goes on from NC_060176.1 coordinate 56,455,395, forward strand.
TCCGCTGTGTATGAAGGTAAGGCCAGAGCCCAATCCCCAGCAGCCCCATAACAACACAACTCGGCTGACTGACTGGCCACATCGGTCACCGATTGAACAACATGCCTGAAAGCAGCTCAGTGATTCTGTCAAATCCCCAAGTCTGACTGCCTCCATGTTGATGTATCCAGCACATCAGCATGGCTCATTGTAACATTGTATCCAGACTGTAAAGCAGGGTTGGGCAAACTTTATGGCTCGAGGGCCACATCGGGATTTTGAAATTCAACGGAGGGACGCATTTTTTGGGGGACCTCATTGTTCGTTAAAATCAATTTGCGGGGGCCTCCTGAGTGGCGCAGGGGTTTAAGGTACTGCATCACAATGCTTGAGGTGTCACTACAGACCCGGGTTTGATCCCAGGCTGTGTAACAGCTGGCCGTGACTGGAAGACCCATGAGGCGGCGCACAATTGGCCCAGCGTCGTCAGAGTTAGGAGAGGGTTTGGCAGGTTGAGATTTCCTTGTCCCATCGCGCTCTAGTGACTCCTGTGGCGGGCTGGGCGCATGCACACTGACTAGGACGCCAGGTGTACAGTGTTTCCTCTGAAACATTGGTTCGGCTGACTTCCAGGTTAAGCGGACATTGCGACTTGGCTGGGTCGAAGCAGTGCGACTTGGCTGGGTCGTGTTTTGGAGGACGCATAGGTCTCGACCTTCTCCTCTCCTGAGTCCGTACAGAAGTTGCAGCGATGCGACAAGATTGTAACTAACAATTTTATACCATGAAAAATGGGTAAATTGAAGTGCCCGACGAGCCAGCTATGGCCCGTGGGCCATACTTCACCCCCAACCCCCCCCCCCCCCCCCCTTTGCTGTAGAGCATGGTGTATTGAATATAGGAACCATTTAATTTAATCCACATTATGAAATCCATCAACCCATTGAAAGAAATGTGGTGATGATGATAGATAGCTATGACGTCACTGCATGTTCTCTGCCATTCAGCCATCTGTGGAGGGGAGGTGAAGAAGGATATCGGACAGATCCAGTCTCCTAACTACCCAGACGACTATCGGCCCAACAAGGTGTGCATATGGAAGATCAGTGTGTCTCAGGGCTACCACGTCGGCCTGACCTTCCAGTCCTTTGAGGTAAGAGATACGGGCCTCTACTTGTTCCTTTCACCCCCTTTATCCATTATCACATTTTTCCATACCACTACATCATTATCCTCTGCAACCTTTGTGTATGAGGAATGAAAATGACTTGGATGTTCTAACCCTGTCCCTTTTACCCATCCCTTCCTTAGATTGAGAGGCATGACAGCTGTGCCTATGACTACCTGGAGGTGAGGGATGGGAACTCCGAGAACAGCCCACTGGTGGGACGCTTCTGTGGTTACGACAAGCCAGATGACATTAAGACCAGTTCCAACCAGCTCTGGATGAAGTTTGTGTCTGATGGCTCTGTCAATAAGGCTGGCTTCGCTGCCAACTTTTTCAAAGGTCAGATCTCAAGGGTTTTGTACTGTATAAATAAACACCCAGAGAGTCATTGCTGATTGCATATGCCCTTGTTGTAGAAATTACCAGCCGAAGTTTCATAGTAATGAATCTCTCAGCATCATGTCATTACAAGGTGACATTTTGAGTAATTTGATAATTCTGTCATGATTGGTTGTGTTAAATTATATATAATTCAGGAGAGACAATTTCATCATTCATCATTTTGTGAGCTTTTAATGTTTATCTTTGGTTTAGTTTTGGAGGGGTGCACTTGTAGGCTGTTGAGTTGTGAGGCTATGTAAAGGGCGCTAACCTGTTGTTATTGTTGTTGTTGCGCTGGTTGTAGAGATGGACGAGTGCTCCAAGCCAGACAATGGTCGCTGTGAGCAACGCTGTGTCAACACACTGGGCAGCTACAAGTGTGCCTGTGACCCGGGCTATGAGCTGGCTGCCGACAAGCGCAGCTGTGAGGGTGAGTACAGTAGAATACTGACCAGAGCCTGCTCAATAATGCCTCCTCTACTGCAGGTCACACAGTAATGCAGTTCAGTGCTGTTCTTTAGTCACTGCCCCCCCCAAATACACCAGTTGCCCCACATACAGTAGCTAGAAGAAATACCTCCAGAGATGTGTGTACTCAACAGTTCGTCATTTGGATTTATTGCCACCCAATGGGGTTGTAATTTGTTGCCCTCACCCTACCAAAATTCAACTCCAACTTCACAGGTAATCAGAGCCCAAAGCAAGTGTTGAAAACATCCTGACTATTACGACCATCATCTGTAAATTAGAAACAGACAGAAGTGCTGCTGATGCAGGGGTTTATTGTTTTACCTTTTCGTTTTCCAAACCTGACCTCTGTCTGCCTCTAGAGGAGGAGTTCTGCTATGACATGTTCTTCAAACGTTGAAAAATTATCCAACTTAACCCTTTTGGGTGACATACATTTCTGCATGTTTAAGCTTTTGGTAAAAATATAGCAGGTTGTCTGTTAGAAAATGATCCTCAATTGTTAAATAATATCCAGCTTAACCTTTTTGGATGACATACATACATAAAATCCCACCAATATAGATAGATGTTTTGCACAAATTGTCATTGATACACATTTTTATATACACCATTGTATCCTTATAACCATATGAAGTTTAGGCACATCTTAACTATTGTCCTGGTCTTCTCCCATATGGATATCTGTCTGTCGGTGTGTCTGTCTGTGTGTGTAGCTGCATGTGGAGGTTTCATCACCAAGCTGAACGGCTCCATCACCAGTCCAGGCTGGCCTAGAGAGTACCCCCCCAACAAGAACTGTATCTGGCAGCTGGTGGCGCCCACACAGTACCGCATCACCCTGCTCTTTGACGTCTTTGAGACGGAGGGCAATGACGTGAGCACTGGGGTTATTATGACTGAGCACGGGTTGGGTTTGTTCTATCTCCATGGGCCTTAATGGTGTCATCATGGATCTGTCCTCCTGTCTGTCCTAGAGTACAGAATGTTGTCCTTATATTGTACTTTGTAATAGTATATATTCCTGTGCATCTTATTTGTGTACAAATTGTAATTGCATTCCCAAATGTTTCATGACCTGATGCTTCTCTGTCCAGGTGTGTAAATATGACTATGTGGAGGTGCGCAGTGGGCTCTCAGCAGACTCAAGGCTACATGGGAAATTCTGTGGAGCAGAGAAACCGGAGGCCATCACCTCTCAGTACAACAACATGCGCATTGAGTTTAAGTCCGACAACACTGTCTCCAAGAAGGGATTCAAAGCTCAGTTCTTCTCAGGTGAGCCTTTGGCACTGTGTGTGTGTCTTTCCCTCCAAGAGTCTGTTTCTGTGTGTATGAGTGAAGGTTAATCAATTCGACCCCACAAGTGTGTTTGAGTGCTAATAGCAGGGTGGTAGTGTAGGAGAAACGTTCATGAAAGTAGTGTCCCTTTATGTCCCCAGACAAAGACGAGTGCTCCAAGGAGAATGGAGGCTGCCAACACGAGTGTGTCAACACCTTCGGAAGCTACAGCTGTCAGTGCCGCAGTGGCTTTATGCTGCACGAGAACAAACACGACTGCAAAGAAGGTACCGATCGGCCACCTGCACACTGAAACTGAGACCCACTGGCACATTGATTCTGGGTTTATGTATTTTATGCGGGTTGGAGCTCTGGAGGTTATTTTTAGGGGGATGACTTAACAGGAGGTTGGTGGCACCTTAATTGGGGAGATAATGGTTGGAGTGGAATGGTATCAAATGCAACAGTCACATGGTTTATGTGTTTGATGCCATTCCATTGGCTCCGTTCAAGACATTATTAGCTGTCCTCCCCTGAACAGCCTCCAGTGGATGCCTTCCTATTGCAATGATTGGAGGTGAGCAAGTACACACTCCCTTGTGCCAAATACCACAGTGCAGCTCCTGAGTGGAGTTTGAACATTGGCCTGTGTGGAGCAGTAATGATATACAGGGGAGCGATGTTGATCTTGTGGATGTATTTTTGCAGCCGGCTGTGATCACGTTGTGAACAGTGTGACTGGCACTATCACAAGCCCCAATTGGCCAGATAAATACCCCAGCAAGAAGGCATGCACCTGGGCACTCTCCACCACCGCAGGCCATCGCATCAAAATCGTATGTGTCCCCCTTCAACTCTCTCTACAGTCTTAACATACAGACTGCATGTGTGTGTAGGTATGGGTACGCATGTGTTTGTGGGAAGGGGGGTTTGGGTGAACTGTGGAAACCATTGAGGACTTTGCACTGTACCGTACTGAGCACCACAGCCTCTGCTTGATTGAAATAATCCCCTAACCACAAATGTTTCCCCCTTCTGTCACAATCATACCGTTTTGTCTTAATCCATGGCAGACTGTACATATCTCAGCTTTTTGAATATGGTTAACTTGGCTTAGCCAATGAAAAGCGATGTTCTTTATTCCAATTGGTTTCTTAAGGTTATTACCCTGATAGGGAACCATTATATTTCATACTCAGCTCTTCTAGCTTTTGTAAAACAGGCTGTATACCGGCCACCTTCTTTCCTTATTTCTTTCCCCTCATGCTTTGTCTCAGGCCTTCAATGCAGTTGACATGGAGGCCCATCTAGAGTGTGCCTACGACCACATTGAGATCTACGACGGGCGCGACAGCAAAGCCCCCAGTCTGGGTCGCTTCTGTGGCACTAAGGAGCCTCCTCCCATCATGTCCAGCGCCAACAAGATGTTCATCCGCTTCTTCTCTGATAACTCTGTTCAGAAGAAGGGCTTCGAGGCCTCCCACACAGCAGGTACAGTGGGGCAAAAAAGTATTTAGTCAGCCACCAATTGTGCAAGTTCTCCCACTTAAAAAGATGAGAGGCCTGTAATTTTCATCGTAGGTACACTTCAACTATGACAGACAAAATGAGAAAAAAATCCAGAAAATCACATTGTAGGATTTTTAATGAATTTATTTGCAAATTATGGTGGAAAATAAGTATTTGGTCAATAACAAAAGTTTCTCAATACTTTGTTATATACCCTTTGTTGGCAATGACAGAGGTCAAAAGTTTTCTGTAAGGTTTTCACACACTGTTGCTGGTATTTTGGCCCATTCCTCCATGCAGATCTCCTCTAGAACAGTGACGTTTTGGGGCTGTTGCTGGGAAACATGGACTTTCAACTCCCTCCAAAGATGTTCTATGGGGTTGAGATCTGGAGACTGGCTAGGCCACTCCAGGACCTTGAAATGCTTCTTACGAAGCCACTCCTTCGTTGCCCGGGCGGTGTGTTTGGGATCATTGTCATGCTGAAAGACCCAGCCATGTTTCATCTTCAATGCCCTTGCTGATGGAAGGAGGTTTTCACTCAAAATCTCACGATACATGGCCCCATTCATTCTTTCCTTTACACGGATCAGTCGTCCTGATCCGCCCTAAAGTATGATGTTTCCACCCCCATGCTTCACAGTAGGTATGGTGTTCTTTGGATGCAACTCAGCATTCTTTGTCCTCCAAACACGACGAGTTGAGTTTTTACCAAAAAGTTATATTTTGGTTTCATCTGACCATTTGACATTCTCCCAATCTTCTTCTGGATCATCCAAATGCTCTCTAGCAAACTTCAGACGGGCCTGGACATGTACTGGCTTAAGCAGTGGGACACGTCTGGCACTGCAGGATTTGAGTCCCTGGCGGCGTAGTGTGTTTCTGATGGTAGGCTTTGTTACTTTGGTCCCAGCTCTCTGCAGGTCAATCACTAGGTCCCCCCCATGTGGTTCTGGGATTTTTGCTCACCGTTCTTATGATCATTTTGACCCCACGGGGTGAGATCTTGCGAGGAGCCCCAGATTGAGGGATATTATCAGTGGTCTTGTATGTCTTCCATTTCCTAATAATTGCATTAAAAATCCTACAATGTGATTTTCTGGAAAAAAAGTATAATTTTGTCTGTCATAGTTGAAGTGTACCTATGGTGAAAATTCCAGGCCTCTCTCATCTTTTTAAGTAGGAGTACTTGCACAATTGGTGGGTGACTAAATATCTTTTTTGCCCCACTGTATATTACTGCCATCACAATTTAGACTCTAGCCCGCTTTGTGAATAGAAATACTGCAGTGGTTTCTCATAAATTGCCATTGGTTAGTTCCTTCTAAATTATGTCTATGGTGGTTATTTTATCTTCAGAGTGCGGAGGTCGTCTCAAGGCTGAGGTCAAGACCAAAGACCTGTACTCCCATGCTCAATTTGGTGACAATAACTACCCCGGTGCATCTGACTGTCAGTGGGTGATCGCTGCTGAGAAAGGCTATGGGGTGGAGCTCATCTTCCAGACCTTTGAAATCGAGGAGGAGGCTGACTGTGGCTACGACTACATGGAGCTCTTTGATGGTGCTGACACCAAGTCCCCAAGGCTAGGACGCTACTGTGGCTCTGGGGTAAACTCATTGATAACCTCATCTATTGAAAGACTTTTTCTGGCCAAAGTAATTTCTAGCACCAACAGTATACTGTCATAATATAATTTCATAATATCATTTTTCTCTCGCTCAGGTCTAGTTTTATTGAACGACTGCAGCTGTGTTAAAACAACACTTTCAGAGGCAGTGTAAAATGACCTCTGCAGTCGAATAACCTTTTATAATGTGTGTCTGTGTTTGAGCGTTAAAGAATGGCCCCAGTGTTGTAAAGATTTCCACTCCGCTCTCCAGCTTTAATCACTTTGTTAAAGTTGTGTTCCTCTGGGTTGGACAATATTGCTTCAGTAGCAGCTGAGCTCAATAAGAGCGGGCCCTGGCTGGCTTGTGATAGGCTATCATGGTCTCCAGCACTGAGCTGTAACTGAGAATGAATCAGTGCTGAGGCTACAGTGGGTGGGGGGTAGCTGGAACAATGAGGCCACTGGGGAGTTGAAACGTTAGCTCCATAGGCCATGGAACACCCTTGATTTAATTTAACATACTTAATAATAAGCCTGTCTCTCTAGCTACTTTACTGATGCCTGGTACTGTAAATCAGTTCTAGCAGGAGCTGGAGGGCACATAATGCTCACAGTACCAAAATTACCACTTCCTCCATCAAGTCATTTTTAGACATGTTGGACTAAACTGCAAACTGAGATTGTAAAGTAAGGTGGAAAGCTCATTATGGGTTTTATTGGAGAATAAGTTGTTCACGCCAACAGTTCTAGGATAGGTTAAGTAATCCCTCTCACCCCACCCCCTAAGTTTTAGATGCACTATTGTTAAGTGACTGTCCCACTGGATGTCATAAGGTGAATGCACCAATTTGTAAGTCGCTCTGGATAAGAGCGTTTGCTAAATGACTTAAATGTAAATGTAAATGTAAAGTTCCCTCAGTCTATATCTGTGAGATATCATTTGGTTTTAATTAAAGTGCAGTCAGAGTGCCAGAAACCGACAGCCGTTAACTCAATCTGTGTGTTTTTTTACTCTGTTCCCCCAGCCTCCTGAGGAGATCTACTCTGCCGGCGACTCCATTGTAATCAAGTTCCGCTCTGACGACACCATCAACAAGAAAGGCTTCCATGTCCGCTACACCAGCACTAAGTTCCAGGACACACTGCATTCGCGCAAGTGACCAGCGGGGGCCGGAAAGGGCCGGGTGGGGAAGAGGGGCAAGCGGAGGGGCCCACAGGGGAGGCGCCAGCCTGACACTCGGAAACCGTCGGCCACCAAGATCATTCAGAAACGACAGAACAGCCGCAAGAGCACCAACCGCACCTCAGTCCCCAGGGCTCCAGCTCCCGACAGACTGTGAGGAGTAAAGCCATTCTGCAGTAGACCTTGTTTTTACCTTTTTTATGGTTATGATTGGGGTGGGTGGGTGGATATTCGGTTTAGGCGGATTCAGGGGGAAAGTTTATCTACCCCCAGGTTTTTTAATTTTATTTTAAAAACAAATGCCTCCTAATGAGAGCTAAATGAACAACAGTGGATTCTCAGGACCTGTAGGAAGGCAGGCATCAGCTGGACAGATCCCTGCTTTTGTCAGGCCAGCTCACCATGCCAGGGGGAAAGAAGGAGAAGAGGAGGAGACCGGAGGGAGTTCCAGAGGGATTAGCCAACCCCAACCTCCCGGCCGCACTCCTCCGGAATACTAGAGCTCCTCACATTCCCATCCCTATTGTTCAAGGATTCCAATCCATAAGAGGATTAGAGGAATACCTTTGACTTGAGGTTTTGATACTGTATGTCAGAGTTGCAAGTGTAATTGGAATTGTCCTGGCAACCAGTACAGGATTCTCATTATTATCATTAACAAGGAAATTAAGGAAGCAGTTATCTAATAAATCAAATGTGACCCATGTCTTCTGGTTGGTAATTGCTTGCCCATTGAGGGGCTATTGCTGTACCTCTCTGTGTAATTGTAATGAGTATGATTATTCAAAGGGAAGTGACATACTTTCCTCAACTCAAATCAATAAGCACTTTACAGTGAATTGTTCCAAATCATGAACTAATGAGATTTTGTCAAATGCAAGTTCACTGATTTTTTTTATGCATTATTATGCAAATCACTTCTATTCCCTGATTTATTTTTTCATTGCTCCATTTAGTTTCTCAGGCGTGCTGGAGATCTGTTTGTACCCTGTAACATTGGGGAATAAAGATGTGGTTTCTGTTTCAGTGTTGATCTACAGGTTTAATGTGCAGGAGTTTCTCCCACTAGACTACAACTCTCCATAGATAGTACAATATCCAGGTGTAAGCCAGAGCCTCCTTTATTGTAATAAAAGGCTCTGGGTGCTGGCAAGTCTTGAGTAGTCATTGTCATAGCAACCATTACACAATATAATCATCTGTTTATGGTGGAGCACTGCAGAAGTCCATGCTAGTATGAAAGTGTTGGTATTTTGCAGCAAGACTGATGTTGAATACATGTCAATTACTGTTATCCCACTCTATTTTCAGGTTATTTTTCATTTGACTGACAATTCCAGCTGTGTCACTTAATGTCTTTGCCTTTTATAACCAATCAATGCAGATGTTTAGCATGGTTGGATTTGTAAAAACCAATGGATGTGCTTGTGATAACAAAGTAAGTACTATGTGTGCTTGTATGCTGCCATTTGCTCCTGTCTCTTTTCAGCTGTCTGTGTTTAGCATGTGCTGGTTAGGTGAGAGTCCTGGGCACTGGAGAGAGAGAATACTTCCACAGGAGTCAGAACTGATTATTTTCTAATAGCCTGAAGCACATTGGTCTGAGACTGCCAAGCTCCACAAACCAATGAAGACCAAGCATTTTCAGTTATTCAATCGCACACTCTTAGCCCCCCCAAAAGGCTAACCATTTCATCTTCTGAAATGATTTCCTGGGTTTAGTTAGAGTTTCAGGCTATATTTGGTTTCAACATATCTGTAATAATGATGACCTGTGAACATATCCAGTGACCTCTGACCTCTGATGGTTCAGCCACTGTTTTGCTCTGTACAATACTGCCTTATTATTCATGTTGCATGAGTGATAATGTTATCAAGCAATAATCCTCAGGGTGGCACCAAATAGACTGTGAGCTCACACTAGCTGTGCTCACTGGAAACCAAATCTGTACATTTAACAGTAACAAATAGCATAGCCTGTCTTTGTGCATTTTAAATTTGCTAATATGAAAAGTATTTCTGTATTTTTTTTTTCTTGCTCAGCAGGAAATACATGGTTCTGTTCAGTAAAATTAAAAAGCAATTATTCTTGGAATCCATTTAATTAACTACATATTATATTCTCTGCCATGGCTGATGGACAGTAATTACAATTCTGAAATGATCACATCAGCTTGTCTCATACAGCTCTAGTAGGATATATAAGCACAGACATCTAATCATATTCCATATTGAGCTCGCAAGTGGTGCAGCGGTCTAAGGCACTGCAATTCAGTGTGTCACTACAGTTCCTGGTTTGAATCCAGGCTCTATCACATCCGGCCGTGATTGGGAGTCTCATAGGGAGGCGCACAATTGGCCAAGGTTTGGCCGGGATAGGCCATCATTGTAAATAAGAATTTGTTCTTAACTGACTTGCCTAGTTAAATAAAGGTACAAAACAATGTTGAACATAAGCTGTCAGGGTGCTGTGTGCTTTAGGGCTGTATTGAATCGCTTTACAGATATGCAATAGAAATGTAAAGGTCATTTCAGATTGAGCCGACATATGCAGCGCTCACAGTGAATGCAGCCTCCGCTAAAGCTGGAACATTGTCTTTCAATTTGAATCGCGCTGTAAAGCTGAACTTCCGCTGTCTGGATTGAATAGAGACACTCGTCATCAGACAGTAGGTGGCTTGTAGATATCTATGTCAATAACAGTTCTTTGTTTGCCTAATGATTTACATGAAAAATGAATTGCGCTCGAGCTATTTGTCATTAATTATTAACTGTCACCAGAGGAGAAGACATGTCCCAGCTGTCACAATTGGCTTAGTGTGACACTCAAATTCACTGAGCGTCACACTAAACTGATTGTGACATCTCTCTTAGTATATCTGATCCCCTGAGATATGGTGTTACCAAGCAAAATCGGAGGCAAGGGCTGCGAACCAAGGACAAGGACACACAAGTGTGATTGTAAAAACTGGAGCTGTAGTTAAGGGCAGTATACTTGCAAACAAAAACAATCAAAATAACAAAGAAATAACATCTCTTTTGAATGTTTGCCCTTCAAGAACATCTATAATTTCCTCAGATAGAGTAAGTGGGTAGTGCATTAGAGGTGCATTTGAAATGTGCCTTAGAACCTTAGATGGTTATATGCAACATAAACCTATATCATTTCACATATATCATAGCTCCCCTAAATGCAACAGAAGTCAAACTTTAGGGGGGGGGGCTTTAAAATATGCTAATTTAACCATTCTTTAAAATGTAGTGGTAAATGCACTACATGACCAAACGTATGTGGACACCTGCTCGTCGAACAACTTCCAAAATCATGAGCATTAATATGGAGTTGGTCCCCCTTTGCTGCTATAACAGCCTCCACTCTTCTGGGAAGGCTTTCCACTAGATGTTGGAACATTGCTGATGGGGCTTCTATTTAGCCACAAGAGCATTAGTAAGGCTGTGTACTGATTAGGCCTGGCTCGCAGTCGGCATCCAATTCATCCCAAAGGTGTTTGATGGGGTTGAGGTCAGGGTTCTGTGCAGGCCAGTCAAGTTCTTCCACACTGATCTTGACAAACTATTTCTGCATGAACCTCGGTTTGTGCACGAGGGAGGGCATTGTCATGCTGAAAAAGGAAATGGCCTCCCCCTAACTGTTGCCACAAATTTGGAAGCACAGAATCGTCTAGAATGTAATTGTATGCTGTAGCCCAAACCATGAAAAACCATTATTCCTGTTCCACCAAACTTTACAGTTGGCACTATGCATTGGGGCAGGTAGTGTTCTGGCATCCACCAAACCCAGATTAGTCTGTTGGACTGCCAGATGGTGAAGCGTGATTCATCACTCCAGATAATGTGTGTCCATTGCTCCAAAGTCCAGTTGCGGTGAGCTTTACAACACTCCAGCCGACGCATGGCATAGCACGTGTTGATCTTAGGCTTGTGTGCAGCTGCTCAGCCATGGAAACCAATTTCATGAAGCTCCCGACTAACAGTTATTGTGCTGACGTTGCTTCCAGAGGGAGTTTGGAACTCTGTAGTGAGTGTTACAACCCGAGGACAATTTTATGCGCTTCGGCACTCGGCGATCCCGTTCTGTGAGCTTGTGTGGCCTACCACTTTGTGGCTGAGTCTTGTTTCTCCTCGGTGTTTCCACTTCACAATAACAGCATTTATAGTTGAATGGGGCAGCTATAGCAGGGCAGAAATTTAACCAACTGACTTGTTGGAAAGGTGGCTTCCTATGAAGGTGCGATTGAAAGTCACTGAGCTCTTCAGTATGGCCATTGTACTGCAATGTTTGTCTATAGAGATTGCATGGCTGTGTGCTCGATTTTATACACCTGCCAGCAACAGGTGTGGCTGAAATAGCCGAATCCACCATACTTTTGTATATATAGTGTATGTTTTACATTGGTAAATATTAAAATAAAAGCTTCTAAATTAAAACGAACACCCCCACTTCTCTGTTATGGATTAAGCCATGTATTTCTATGTAGAGCACTGTACACTCAGTAGTGTTGAATTTCAGCCTCAACTGAGCTCTTTATGCATACATTTTCCTCTGTACTTCCTAATTGTCGCTATTTGTTTTCCATGCGTCCTTGACAAAAAACAACCTATGCCTTTATTGCAATGCATTAGATTTATCTGTTGATTTGTCATTGTTTGCTTTAGTCAGTCCGTTGTTTAGAGCGCTCATTGCTTTTTTTCCCAGGCCTGCGAGGGTACTGTTGTTCTTCGTGCCATACTTGGCCAGTAGTAGACCATTTATTTACCTTTATTTTATGTTTTTTTTAAATCAATATTTGTTTTCTTTCCTTGATCAGCTGATGATGGTCGACAATATCACTAGGTAACTATTACTGTACCAACTATCCATAGTTGGTACAGGGTTTAAATTCAGTGTCCTAATTCAATTGTTAAATGCTCAATAATGACCAATAACATTAATGTAAGGAAAGGCAATATTTTATATCACATGATCTGTGAAGACACCGAGCATTAACTCTTGAATTATGGACAACTCATGAATGAGGGTGTAAAACATGTTTTGATTCAACTCATATTCTATTGAATGTTGGCTACCTGTCCTGCGTGTGTTCATGTGTAAAACTGCCTTGGTCTAGTGGAGAGTAAAAGCAAGTTAACGCTGTTTTACCAAAAGTATAAGGGGCGTTACTTTTATTTACCACAATCAGAGTTTACCCACCATTTTTGTTTTACCACTACATCAGGGGCTACTGGTAGGCCTATTTGAAGTTCATGGTGAGACGCATTGTAGCCTAGTTTAGTAAATAGTGTGTTAGTGACCATCCCATTTTCCTTGGACAGTTTCAGCCCCATTTCAGGTGTCCAAACTTTTCAGGCTACAAAAAAGGTACATTTGTCAGCAAGACGCATCAATTAATGTAGGCCTAATCAATGGCAATTTCTAATTAGTTGTGCTCATGCCACATTAAAAGGTCATTCATTTTTAAATTACGTCATTATTATTAGGCCCATAAATAAATGGTGTGCATGCGCAAGAACAATGAGACAGATATTTCACTGGATGTAGCATATAAATGTGAAGCATCCCTTTGGCTTTTCTTACACTCACCAAATATGGTGATAAGAGGAAGCCCACTAACCGGCAGTGGAAGAACATAACTGCTAGTACGCGCCAATTGGATCTCGCTAGCTGGTGCTTTGTTCTGCCCACGTCGTTTATTGTTCTGCCCACTATGATTCATTTGCTCCCATTGGAAACGACAGGCTCTGGCCTATATGGGTTAGTTATACAAATCTTTGGTGGTTCTGTAAAGTGGTAGCAAAGCTGTTTAGGCTCCCTCGTGGCGCAGCGGTCTAAGATATTACATCTCAGTGCAAGAGGCTTCACTGTAGTCATTGGTTCAAATCCAGGCTGCATCACATCTGGTCGTGATTGGGAGTCACAGGGCGGAGCACAATTGGCCCAGTGTCATCTGGGGTAGGCCGTCATTGTAAATAAGAATGTGTTCTTAACTGTCTTGCCTAGTTAGTAGACCACAGACTGTCGTTTCCAATGGTCACATATTTAGCGGGAGTAGCAAAATTGTGTTCCTAAGTCCAATAGTGCAGTAATATCTAACAATACACACATCTAAAAGTAAAATAAAGAAATTTATAAATATTAGGATGAGCAATGTCAGAGTGGCATTGACTGAAATACAGTAGAATAGAATACAGTATATACAGTTGAAGTCGGAAGTTTACATATACCTTAGCCAAATACATTTAAACTCAGTTATTCACAATTCTTGACATTTAATCAGAGTAAAAATTCCCTGACTTAGGTCAGTTAGGATCACCACTTTATTTTAAGAATGTGAAATGTCAGAATAATAGTAGAGAGTGATTTATTTCAGCTTTTATTTCTTTCATCACATTCCCAGTGGGTCAGAAGTTTACATACACTCAATTATTATTTGGTAGCATTGCCTTGAAATTGTTGAACTTGGGTCAAACGTTTCAGGTAGTCTTCCACAAGCTTCCCACAATAAGTTGGGTAATTTTGGCCCATTCCTCCTGACAGAGCTGGTGTAACTGAGTCAGGTTTGCAGGCCTCCTTGCTCGCACACACTTTTTCAGTTCTGCCCACAAATGTTCTATAGGGTTGAGGTCAGGACTTTGGGATGGCCCCTCCAATACCTTAACACTGTTGTCCTTAAGCCATTTTGCCACAAATTTGGAAGTGTGCTTGGGGCCATTGTCCATTTGGAAGACCCATTTGTGACCAAGCTTTAACTGATGTCTTGAGATGTTGCTTCAATATATCCACATAGTTTTCCATCCTTATGATGCCATCTATTTTGTGAAGTGCACCAGTCCCACCTGCAGCAAAGAACCCATAGAGCATGATGCTGCCACCCCCGTGCTTCACGGTTGGGATGGTGTCCTTCGGCTGGCAAGCCTCCCCCTTTTTCCTCCAAACACAACGATCGTCATTATGGCCAAACAGTTCTAATTCTGTTTCATCAGAGGACATTTCTCCAAAAGTATGACATTTGTCCCCATGTGCAGTTGCAAACCACAGTGGTTTTGGAGTAGTGGCTTCTTCCTTGCTGAGCGGCCTTTCAGGTTCTGTTGATATAGGACTCGTTTTACTGATATAGATACTTTTGTATCTGTTTCCTCCAGCATCTTCACAAGGTCCTTTGCTGTTATTCTGGGATTGATTTGCACTTTTTGCACCAAAGTACGTTCATCTCTAAGAGACAGAACGCATCTCCTTCCTGAGCGGTATGACGGCTACGTGGTCCCATGGTGTTTATACTTGCGTACCATTGTATGTACAGATGAATGTGCTACCTTCAGGTGTTTGGAAATTGCTTCAAGGATGAACCAGACTTGTGGAGGTCTACACATTTTTATCTGAGGTCTTGGCTGATTTCTTTTGATTTTCCCATGATGTCAAGCAAAGAGGCACTGAGTTTGAAAGTAGGCCTTGAAATACATCCACAGATACACCTCCAATTGACTCAAATTATGTCAATTATCCTACCAGAAGCTTCTAAAGCCATGACCTCATTTTCTGGGATTTTCCAAGCTGTTTAAAGGCACAGTCAACTTAGTGTATGTAAACTTTGGATTCAGTGGAATTGTGATACAGTGAATTATAGGTGCTATAATCTGTTGGGAAAATGACTTTGTTTCATACACGAAGTAGATGTCCTAACCGACTTGCCAAAACTATACTTAACAAGAAATTTGTGGAGTGGTTGAAAAACGAGCTTTAATAACTCCAACCTAAGTGTATGTAAACTTCCGACTTCAACTGTACACCTATTTCACTTTTGCATGGCAAAAAAAAACAAATGACCTCTGACATGCATCCACTGTTTTGAACAGATTAGATTCTACTATTTAGAATGAGCTTACATCATGAGTGCACAAGGGAGAATGCAACAAGCATGCAGATGTAATAAGTGAAAACACATAATCTAACTGGTGATAGCTAGCTAACATAATATCACGAAGCATGATGCGCTAGCCAGTTAACTTTTATTCTGAAATAACTTTTATTCTGAAATAACTTCACATATATGAGTTAGTCAGATATTAGTTTAGAAAGACTTGAAATTGTCATGGGAGCTAACTAGCTAGCAAGCTGCTTATCAAAGGTGGGTAACTGGTTAATTTGACCCCAAAAATCAACCAAAAAAATCACTGTCTTTCTCAAAATTATTGTAGCTAGCTACTTAATTCGATCATGCTTTGTGATACATAAGGTCCTATGCTGTTTCAATCCATACAACATAACATTTGCGTGATTGCACACGCACACTTCACCGTGTAGGTGTTCCCCAATGGAAATATGCAAATACATGCTAGAACGCGCCAATAGGATCTCGCTAGCTCGTGCTTGGCTCTACCGCCTCCTTGCTTGTCCCGCCTACTATGACTAATTTGTATTCGGAGTGGACTTCTAGTCCGACTCAGGAGGCGGGTACACCATCCACCGCTTCCAAGTATATATTTCGCTTATGTTCAGTCTCTGGACAATAAAGTAGACCAACTAAAGTTGAGGATCTCCTTCCAGAGAGACAGAGATTGTAACATACTCTGTTTCACGGAATCATGGCTTTTGTTCACCCTACCTAGAATAACCTACAATCAAATGCGGACCATATTACCTCCCGAGAGAATTCTCTTTGGTTAAGGTCACAGCAGTGTATATTCCCCCTCAAACCCAATACCACGATCGCTCTCAAGGAACTACACGGAACTTTATGCAAACTGGAAAGCACATATCCTGAGGCTGCATTAATTGTTGTTGGGGATATTAACAAAGCAAATTTGAGGAAAACACTACCAAAATTCTATCAACACATTGACTGTAGCACTCTTGCTGGGAAAATACTCTAGCACTGCTATTTTCTCTTCAGGGATGCCTACAAAGGCCCTCCCCGCTCCCCTTCGGCAAATCAGATCACAGCATCTCAAGACATCAGTGAGGAAGTTAAAGTTTAGTCGCAAATGGGTCTTCCAAATTAACAAAAACCCCAAGCATTCTTCTAAAGTTGTGGCAAAATGGCTTAAGAACAACAAAGTCAAGGTATTGGAGTGGCCATCACAAAACCCTAGCAATTTTGTGGGCAGAATTGAAAAAGCGTGTGCAAGCAAACAGGCCTACAAATCTGACTCAGTTACACCAGCTTTGACAGGAGGAATTGGCCAAAATTCACCCAACTTATTGTGGGAAGCTATCTGAAACATTTGACCCAAGTTCAACAATTTAAAGACAATGCTACCAAATACTAATTAAGTGTATGTAAACTTCTGACCCACTGAGAATGTGATGAATGAATTAAAAGCTGAATCACTCTAATATTATTCTGACATTTCACATTAAAATAAAGTAGTGATTCTAACTGACCTAAGGCAGGGAGTTTTTACTAGGATTAAATGTGAGGGATTGTGAAAAACTGAGTTTAAATGATTTGGCTACGGTGTATGTAAACTTCCGACTTCAACTGTATTTATGCTGTTGTTCAAATGCACAGATCGCTTTTTAGATCTTCTCAAAGAAACTACCAGTAGTTTGAAAACTTGGCATCATATACTTCTGTCATGCTGCGGCCACCACTAAACTCTTAGTAAGTGGTGTCAAGTGCTTTGCAAAGGGCATTGAGTGCCTTCACCCGAGAGGCTCTCAAATGCTCATATCTTAGCATTGGTTCAGGATTGAGGCATTTAAAACAGCCGATGTGTGAATAATTTGTAGAATTGTGTATTGTGGGCCAATCCGAGACACTCCATTTAGTGTGATATGTTTTGTTTCGTATGTTATGTATTAATTTGTGGATGACCATCATCCATTTCGTTTGATATGTTATGAATTACAATTAGTTTGATATGTAAAAACATTGTCACAAATTTGCAAAACCTATGATTTTTACGAATTCCAATGTGTTAGCTAAACCTTCCCTTAACCCTAACCTTATCCCTAACCCATAGCCTAGCTAACATTAGCCAGCTAGCTAATGTTAGCTAGTTGGCTAATGCTAACATTAGCTAGCTGGCTAACTTTAGCTAGACTAGGGGTTAAGGTTAAGGTTATTAGTTAGGTTAAAGGTTTAGGGTTAGGTTTAGCTAAAAGGGTTAACATTAGGGAAGGGTTAGCTAACATGCTAAGTAGTTGCAAAGTAGCTAAAAATTGGAAGTAGTTGCTAATACAGTTTTTTCCAACTGCTTACACAAGTTTTCAAAACTGGCTCCTTTTTTTCAAAACTACACAATTCCCAAAACTGCACACACAAAATGCCTCACATCTCCTTCAAAATGTAACACTGCATTCAAAATACCATAAACACATGTCAGAATGAAGCATTTGCATCAAATGGCATACATTGCTTTCATAATAGTACATTTTTGGCTATACCATGTAAACACTGTTGTTCTAAATCTAAAGTTATTTGGTCTTTCATAGGATTATATCTACATTTCAATACAGTGTTCTACAGTGAAAGTAATCTGGTGAGAGGGGTAACAAGTACACTGTAAACACTAATGCAATGTAGAAACAGAAAAGATTTATTTTGGCCAAACATTACCGTTGTATGCAGTAGCATACAACAAAACCATAAACATATGTAAACCAAAAGTATATTATTTAGAATACAGTAAAGAACACAATTGTGTGTGTGGGGTCCCGGTGGGGCAGTCCAGGAATTGGTGGGGGGGGGCAGTTACCAGTGCTAAGTTACGCTTCATCTCTTCTTCGGCCTGGGTCTGGCCACAATACTTCGTCCACATCACAAGATACGTTTTCTCTTACCAAATATCGAGGGAAGTATCTCCGAGCATGGCGTATCCAACCTTGGACAGAGGCTACCTCTATGTCCCCACATGCGTCCTCCATTGCCTGGAGAAGCGTCATGCGGGCATAGGGTTGGCGATCATACACTTTCCAGCGCCGGGCTGAGAATAATTCCTCTATGGTATTTAGGAAAGGTGAATATGGGGGTAGGTACAAAACTATAAAGTGTGGATGGCAAACCAGTTTTGGACCAGAACAGCCTGGTGAAAACTAACATTGTCCCATAAAACCACAACTCTAGCAGGCTCCTGATCTGGATCAGGGACAAGCATTGTGTAAATTGCATCCAGAAAAGTGAGCATATGGCCGGTGTTGTACGGACCCAGTGTGGCATTGTGATGGAGGACCCCGTTTTGAGTGATGGCAGCACACATAGTTATATTACCCCCACGCTGTCCAGGGACATTGGTAATTGCCTTCTGTCCTATTACATTTCTTCCGCGGCGCCTGGTTTTAGTGAGGTTGAAGCCAACCTCATCCACATAAATAAATTAATGCCGAATTACATGGGCATCCAGCTCCAATACTCTCTAACAGACAAAAGGATATATAGATGAGTAAATATGGTATGTCTGAAGTACTGGAAGTAGTGTTGCATACATACCTCTACAAAGTCATTTCGCATATTCTTGACTATGTCAGAGTTTCTCTCAAATGGCACCTTGTAAAGTTGTTTCATCGTCACTCGGTGCCGTTGGAGGATGCATTGTATGGTCGACAGGCTTACAGCATTGATGTTGTTAAATATGGTGTCATTATTCAAGATATGCTCTCTTATCTCTTGAATCCTAATTGCATTGTTGGCCAAAACCATATTTATAATTGCAGTCTCTTGTACATCTGTAAACAAGTGTCCTCGTCCTCGATGATGTCTTTCCCTTTCCACTCTGTACAGAATTCAAACACAGTATGTGTTCAGCATAGGAACTGTAAACAATGTACAAAAAAAGGTAGTACAGCATGATAACCAACCTCATTCATTCAATGCAGTGCAGTAAATGGATGGCTTAGAGTTACAAATGTTTATGCAATACTATGCAGTCATACGTATTTTACCGTACATTACTGTAATGCTAAAATAGTCGTTAGATAGTTGCATACCTGTTCTCATTTCTGAAGGTTCGAATTATGGACGCCACTGTAAATCGACTCAAGTTGAGCTGGACTCTCAGTCAAGCCTCTCATGGTCAAACCGTGGTTGATCACATGATCAACAAGTGTTGCCCTAATCTTATAAGAGATGGCTCTCCTTCCTTCTCTTCTTTGCCCTCATCCTCTTCCTCTCGCCCCTCTTGCTCTCTGTCCATTGTTGGCATCCATTGTTCAAAACAGGTCATCTGACCTTTGACCTATTTATAAGCCTATACTACAGTAAAGCAGTGATTGGTTAGTGATCAGCTAAGCTATTAGTGTTTGCACATGTGAGGAGTGTGTGTGTGACCTGGTGAATAAGTGTTACATTTTGATTGGTTGTGTTTGGAAAAGGAAAACAAGTCACTTCCTGTTACATTTTTGTGTTTTAGGTAGAGAATTGTGTGTAGTGTTTTGAAAAAAGTGTTTTATGTAATTGACAACTGAGTCAAAAGCTGAGAAATAGCTTATGGTTTTGGAAATTTGGTGTGTAGATTAGCACTTTGAGTGAGAGGTTTCAAAAATCGTGTGACATGAAAAGATTTTGTGTAAGCAGTTGGAAAAAACTGTAATCTGAAATGCTGAAGTTGTCCATGATGAGATTCAAACACGCAAACTTGCTAGTCGTTCACCATCCTTTCGAATTTGCCTTCAGTAACCTTCTGTCTTATGTAACCATATCAAACATAACATATCATACTAATTTGAGTGTCCTGGATTTATTACGCTTACTATGTTGTGTCGAATCTATGAGACCAGGCTGTGTGGGTGGACAAGGAAAGGACAAAGGGAGGGAGACTAGGCACAGTTCATGTACTGTACTGTGCCCAGTGCTTTATTTGTAAATTGGGAGGTGCCAGAACAAAAAGTGAGCATGAGGGGGGATGCCCTGGGGGGCTTTGAGATACCGGAACGCATGAAAAACGATATAGACATCTAAAGCATTACATGCATGTCATAGTATTTGTGTAGTGTCATAGAGCGGTATAGTAGAGGTGCTTGCAGGAGTTGCACAAAAGGGGAAATATTTTTGTAGCGTAGGGTCTGCTATTACTTTTTGCCTTTACATTTTTGTTTGTTTGTCATTTTACATGGAGACTTTAGCATAATCTTTTTTAATTACACAAATTATCAAAATGACAGGCAACTTTGACATTGAAAAACTGAGATCAATAAAAACAACCTTGTCTTTAATCCCTCAACAGCCTAGACCTAGGTGTGTGGAGACACATATTGTACAATATTAGGGAATTATAAGGCTAAAAAAAGCTTTCCAGTTTCACTGACTCACCCAATTATGCACAGTTCATGCATAGCTGATGTGCTCATGCCAAAAGACTCTCTCTCTCATTTTACTTTGTAAAACAATGTTTGTTTTCTCAAAATGTCTGTTTGGAAGTTGATAGAATATTGCGGTAGCCTCTACAGACAGATCAGTCATCTCTTTTCAGCAGGAGCCATTTGCTTTCCAACCTGTGTTTTCCGGAAATTGTATTTGAAATACTGCAAAAGACCTGTTTGGGCAGCATGCTCTTCACTGACAGAGTTGCGGCACATTCCGGACTGTAGGCTATGCCTTCCAATTGTGCTACACACAATCCACAGCTAGGCAAAAATGAAATAAGCTATTGATCCTCTGTGTCTAAATTATAGGCCTACTCCTTGTGTAGTATTCTGAATGAATTCATTAATTTATGAACAGACTGCTATAATTCTATAACTTTGGCAAATGTAGCCAAATTTCAATTTACCAGGTTTTCTGCAGATATGATTCTATAAGGAAATAAATGATGAATTGCAATGCTGGAGAGATGATAGTTGCAGGCTCATATCTATCCGAGCAGCGCGAGGTAGAGAGATAATCAGTGTCCACCCGTCATTGAGGGCAGGTGGGGCAGGGCCCCAACTGTTTTGAGCCCCACATTTTTAGCAACAAAACAAATATATATAAAGCACCAGTCAAAAGTTTGGACACACCTACTCATTCCAGAGTTTGTATTTTTATTATTTAATACATTTTAGAATAATAGTGAAGACATCAAAACTATGAAATAACACATGGAATCATGAAGTAACCAAAAAGACTATTGACAAATACAAATGTATTATATATTTGAAATTCTTCAAAGTATTCACTGTAATGGAATTTGAATGTTTGTGCTTTTCTTATAACTAATTTCTGTGTTTTATTAATTAATTAAATGATTTAACCTTTATTTAACTAGGCAAGTCAGTTAAGAACAAAATTCCTATTTACAATGATGGCCTACCAAAAGGCCTCCTGCGGGAATGGGTGCTGGGAATAAAAATAAATTAAATAAAAATATAGGACAAAACACACATCAGTAGCTGCAATTTGGCAGTATGCCCAAACTTTGTTTTGAGAATGAACGAAAGATATCTCAGTTTCAAGGTCTCAGCTTATAGAGAAAAAGCCTTGAGGTATAGGTCTGTCAAATGTTATGAAACAAAACAGTAATGATTAATTAATTATGCTAAATTATGCAAATATAAATATTTATTCTGTGTAAGGCAACTGCTGGGAATGCCCAAGCAGAGGTCCTGATTGACATGTGTATTATGGTGCATTGGGTTTGTTGGAAACTCTCTGGCACACTGACAATAAACATGATACATTTAAGATTGTCTTTGAGTGTCCCTGCGTAAGAATTTCCAAGACACCACCCTTTGCCTTGATGACAGCTTTGCACAGTCTTGGCATTCTCTCAACCAGCTTCATGAGATAATCACCTGGAATGCATTTCAATGAACCGGTGTGCCTTGTTAAAAGCTATCATGAGGACCACCACTGGAAAGAAAAACCTAGAAGTACCTCTGCTGCAGACAATAAGTTCATTAGAGTTACCAGCCTCAGAAATTGCAGCCCAAATAAATGCTTCACGGAGTTCAAGTAATAGACACATCTCAACATCAACTGTTCAGAGGAGACTGTGAATCAGGCCTTCATGGTTCAATTTCTGCATAAAACCAGTACTAAAGGACACCAATAAGAAGAAGAGACTTGCTTGGGCCATGAAACACAAGCAATGGACATTAGACCGGTGGAAATCTGTCCTTTGGTCTGATGAGTTCAAATTTGAGATTTTTAAATCCAAATCGCTGTGTCTTAGTGAGACGAGTAGTAGGAGAATGGATTATCTCTGCATGCGTGGTTCCCATCGTGAAGCATGGATGAGGAGGTGTGATGGTGTGCGGGTGCTGATTTATTTCAAATTCAAGGCATACTTAACCAGCATGGCTACCGCAGCATTCTGCAGCGATACGCCATCCCATCTGGTTTGCGCTTAGTGGCACTATCATTTGTTTTTCAATAGGACAATGACCCAACACACCTCCAGGCTGTGTAAGGGATATTTGACCAATAATTATAGTGATGGAGTGCTGCATCAGATGACCTGGTCTCCACAATCATCCAACCTCAAAATCAAATGTATTTATATAGCCCTTCGTACATCAGCTGATATCTCAAAGTGCTGTACAGGAACCCAGCCTAAAACCCCAAACAGCAAGCAATGCAGGTGTAGAAGCACGGTGGCTAGGAATTCTTCCTAGAGAGACCAAAACCTAGGAAGAAACCTAGAGAGGAACCAGGCTATGAGGGGTGGCCAGTCCTCTTCTGCTGTGCCCGGTTGAGATTATAACAGAACATGACGAAGATGTTCAAATGTTCATAAATGACCAGCATGATCAAATAATAATAATTCCAGTAGTTGTCGAGGGTGCAGCAAGTCAGCACCTCAGGAGTAGATGTCAGTTCGCTTTTCATAGCCGATCATTAGGAGTATCTCTACCGCTCCTGCTGTTTCTAGAGTTGAAAACAGCAGGTCTGGGACAGGTAGCACATCCAGTGAACAGGTCAGTGTTACATAGCCGCAGGCAGAACAGTTGAAACTGGAGCAGCAGCACGGCCAGGTGGACTGGGGACAGCAAGGAGTCATCATGCCAGGTAGTCCTGAGGCATGGTCCTAGGGCTTAGGTCCTCCTAGAGAGAGAAAGAAAGAGAGAATTAGAGAGAGCATACTTAAATGCACACAGGACACCGGATAAGACAGGAGAAGTACTCCAGAAAAACAAACTGACCCTAGCCCCCGACACAAACTACTGCAGCATCAATACTGGAGGCTGAGACAGGAGGGGTCAGGAGACACTGTGGCCCCATCCAATGATACCCCCAGACAGGAAGGATATAACCCCACCCACTTTGCCAAAGGACAGCCCCCACACCACTAGAGGGATATCTTCAACCACCAACTTACCATCCTGAGACAAGGCCGAGTATAGCCCACAATGATCTCCGCCACGGCACAACCAAAGGAGAGGGCGCCAACCCAGACAGGAAGATCACGTCAGTGACTCAACCCACTCAAGTGACGCACCCCTCCTAGGGACGGCATGAAAGAGCACCAGTAAGCCAGTGACTCAGCCCCTGTAATAGGGTTAGAGGCAGAGAATCCCAGTGGAGAGAGGGGAACCGGCCAGGCAGAGACAGCAAGGGCGGTTTGTTGCTCCAGAGCCTTTCCGTTCACCTTCACACTCCTGGGCCAGACTACACTCAATCATATAACCCACTGAAGAGAGGAGTCTTCAGTAAAGACTTAAAGATTGAGACCGAGTCTGCATCTCTCACATGGGTAGGCAGACCATTCCATAAAAATGGAGCTCTATAGGAAAAAGCCCTGCCTCCAGCTGTTTGCTTAGAAATTCTAGGGACAATTAGGAGGCCTGCATCTTGTGACCGTAGCGTACGTGTAGGTATGTACGGCAGGACCAAATCAGAAAGATAGGTAGGAGCAAGCCCATGTAATGCTTTGTAGGTTAGCAGTAAAACCTTGAAATCAGCCCTTGCCTTAACAGGAAGCCAGTGTAGGGAGGCTAGCAGTAACATTTTTTTGCTTCTAGTCAGGATTCTAGCAGCCGTCTTTATTGTAACAGTATAATTTTAGACCATCCCCTCGCCCATTCCCGGGCGCGAACCAGGGACCCTCTGCACACATCAACAACAGTCACCCACGAAGCATCGTTACCCATCGCTCCACAAAAGCCGCGGCCCTTGCAGAGCAAGGGGAACCACTACTTCAAGGTCTCAGAGCAACTGACGTCACCGATTGAAACGCTATTTAGCACGCACCACTGCTGACTAGCTAGCCGTTTCACATCCGTTACACTAGCACTAACTAAAGTTTATTTAGTGCTTTATATGGGTAGCCGGAAAGTAAAGCATTGCAATAGTCTAACCTAGAAGTAACAAAAGCATGGTTTCATTTTTCTGCATCATTTTTGGACAAAGTTTCTGATTTTTGCAATGTTACGTAGATGAAAAAAAAAACTGTCCTTGAAACAGTCTTGATATGTTCATCAAAAGAGAGATTAGGGTCCAGAGTAACGCGGAGGTCCTCCACAGTTTTATTTGAGACAATATCAATATTAATTGTCAGATTCAACAGAAGATCTCTTTGTTTCTTGGGACCTAAAACAAGCATCTCTTTTGTCTCAGTTTAAAAGTAGAATGTTTGCAGCCATCTACTTCCTTATGTCTGAAACTCAGGCTTCTAGTGTGGGAAATGTTGGGGCTTCACCATGTTTCGTTGAAAATGTACAGCTGTGTGTCATCCGCATAGCAGTGAAAGTTAACATGATGTTTTCAAATGACATCCCCAAGAGGTAAAATATATAGTAAAAAAACAATAGTGGTCCTAAAACGGAACCTTGAAGAACACCGAAATTTACAGTTGATTTGTCAGAGGACAAACCATTCAGAGACAAACTGATATCTTTCTAACAGATAAGATTTAAACCAGGCCAGAACTTGTCCATGTAGACCAATTTGGGTTTCCAATCTCTCCAAAAGAATGTGGTGTTCGATGGTATCAAAAGCAGCACGAGGACAGAAGCAGAGCCTCTGTCTGACGCCATTAAAAGGTAATTTACCGCCTTCACAAGTGCAGTCTCAGTGCTATGATGGGGTCTAAAACCAGACTGAAGAATTTCGTATACATTGTTTGTCTTCAGGAAGGGAGTAAGTTGCTGCTCAACAGCTTTTTCTAAAATTTGAGAGGAATGGAAGATTCGATATTGGCCGATAGTTTTTAATATTTTCTAGGTCAAGGTTTGGCTTTTTCAAGAGAGGCTTTATTACTGCCACTTTTAGGGAGTTTGGTACACATCCAGTGGATAGAGAGCTGTTTATTATGTTCAACAGTAGGGCCAAGCACAGGAAGCAGCTCTTTCAGTAGTTTATTTGGAATAGGGTCCAGTATGCAGCTTGAAGGTTTAGAGGCCATGATTATTTTCATCATTGTGTCAAGAGATATAGTACTAAAACACTTGAGTGTCTCTCTTGATCCTAGGTCCTGGCAGAGTTGTGCAGACTCAGGACAACTGAGCTTTGGAGAAATACGCAGATTTAAAGAGGAGTCCGTAATTTGCTTTCGAATGATCATTATATTTTCCTCAAAGAAGTTCATGAATTTATTACTGCTGAAGTGAAAGCCATCCTCACTTGGGGAATACTGCTTTTTAGTTAGCTTTGCGACAGTATCAGAAATAAATTTAGGATTGTTCTTATTTTCCTCAATTAAGTTGGAAAAATAGGATGATCGAGCAGCAGTGAGGGCTCTTCGATACTGCATGCTACGGTCTTTCCAAGCTATCCGGAAGACTTCCAATTTGGTGTGGCGCCATTTCCGTTCCAATTTTCTGGAAACTTGCTTCAGAGCTCAGGTATTTTCTGTATACCAGGGAGCTAGTTTCTTATGACAAATGTTTTTAGGGGTGCTAAAAGCAAATGAGTGAAGAAAAAGCACACAACAAGTGCTCAGCATATGTGGGACCTCCTTCAAGACTGTTGGAAAAGCATTCCAGGTGAAGCTGGTTGAGAAAATACCAAGCATGTGCAAAGCGTTCATCAAGGCAAGGGTGGCTACTTTTTTATTATTTGCGTAACACTTTTTTGGTTACTACATGATTATATACGTGTTATTTCATAGTTTTGAAATCTTCACTACCATTCTACAATGTAGAAAATAGTCAAAGAAAATCCCTGGAATGAGTAGGTGTGTCCAAACTTTCGACTGGTTATATATATTTTTTAACATTTGGGTGGGGGTGGGGAGGGGCTGTTTTGCATGTTATTTTGACATTAATCCGTGTCACACATGTTTAAAACCTGTTATGGCTGTAATCCCGATACCGGGATTGATATGACAAGTACCAAAAATAGACAATAGAGGGCGCCAAATTCAAACCACAGAAATCTCATAATTACAATTCCTAAAACATAAGTGTCATAATTTTCTCGTTGTTAATCCCACCAAAGTGTCCAATTTCAAATAGCCTTTTCAGCGAAAGTACTACAAACGAGTATGTTAGTTCTCCACCAAATCACAATAAGCACAGCCATTCTCCAGCAAAATATAGCATTCACAAAAAGCTGTAATAAGGACAAAAATGAATCACTAACCTTGAATTAACTTCAGATGACACTCATAGGACTTCATGTTACACAATACATGCATGTTTTTTTTGATAAAGTTCATATTTATATAAAAACAATCTGAGTTTACATTGGTGAGTTAGATTCACTAGTTCCAAAAACATCAAGTGATTTTGCATAGCCACATCATTCAACAGAAATACTCATAAATGTAGATGATAATATAGTTAGTTATACACATGGAATTATAAATATACCTATCCTTAATGCAACCGCTGTGTCAGATTTCAAAAAAGAAAAAAAAGATACACATGCAATAATCTGAGACGGCGGTCAAAAGTAAAGACACAGCCGCAAAGATGGCGTCAACATAAACAAGAAATGACATGATAAATATTTCCTTACCTTTGATGATCTACATCAGAAAGCACTCCAGGCATCCCAGGTCCACAATAAATGTTTGTTTTGTTCGAAAATGTCCGTTATTTATGTCCAAATACCTTCTTTTGTTAGTGCGTTTGGTATACATGTCCAAATGCTAATTCTGGTCAGCTTTATATCGGACAAAAACTTCAAAAAGTGATATTACCGGTCGAAGAAACATTTCAAACTAAGTACAGAATCAATCATTAGGATGTTTTTAACATATAACTTCAATAAAGTTCCAACCGGAGTATTTCTTGTCTTCGTGAGCAATGGAACACAAGTGACTACCATGAGGAAAAAGTGGGATCACAAAATGGCTGCTTGATGGACATCTGATATATTCTGCTCTCATTCACTCCCACAAAAACATAGAAGCCTCATTATAATTTCTATTGATGGTTGACATCTAGTGGAACCCCTAGGCAGTGCAACATCATTCATATCTCAAGGGGATTTCATTGGGGACTACATACATACAAGTACATACAAGCTCAGATTTCTGACTTCCTGTTTTGATTTCAACTCAGGATTTTGCCTGCCAATATGAGTTATGTTGTACTCACAGACATCATTCAAACAGTTTTAGAAACTTCAGAGTGTTTTCTATCCAATACTACTAATAATATACAAATATTAGCAACTATGACTGAGAAGCAGGCCGTTTGATATGGGCACCTTTCATCCAAGCTACTCAATACTGCCCCTGCAGCCATAAGAAATTAAAAACATTGTAAAAACTAAATAAATAATAATAATTTGAGTTAATAAAGCTGCATACAAAAATTATCTATTTTTTGCTTTCTTGAGGAAGGCAACTCCAAAATGCAGGTGTTTCAGCCAAGCTCAGTGCTTCCTGTGGTGGTGGGGCAGCCAGCAGGAAATACGGAGGGGCTGGTAATGTTCTCTAGTTGCGCCGTGATTGACTCAGTGTTTTGTCACTCATGGGGACACTATGTCACCGCCAAATCTAAGGGTAGAGCTTGAAAATTCAAGCCCCTTGGGTGCTGCCATAGGTACATTAGAAGTGCCCATCCAAGAAGCCTCAAGGTCGTTGGCTACAGATAAAATGACTTCAAATCATGTTATATCTACAGTAGCTTTGATTGGACTTAGCTAGCAGTCATCATCATGAATCAAGTCAAACATCTACTGGCAAATCAGTTTTAATACTTGTCCTATGAAGAGAAATAATGAAAATAAATTATAGATAAAATGTATTTGTGCTAATCGGCCATTACACAACAAGTTGGAAGTCGCAAATTCAACAAGGAGTGGTTTGGAAGGAATTGGTGGCTAACTGCAAACATTGTAAAGCAATCACTAGCCTGCTATTCAGTGGAGTGGCTGTGTGGTCCCAAGTCTGGGTTTAAGGGTCTCTTTTCCAAGCTTAAAAGGATAAACATTCAACATTGGCCATGCTGACAATCCAGCATGACTTCTGCCATGCTCAAAACAACTTTTAACACAGAACTGGCAAATCTGACTTTAGTGAGTTCAAGACAACTGGGAACTTGTGAAAAAATGAGCTCCGACTGGGAAAATAAGTTTTGAATGGTCATCCAACTCGTGATTATAAATCAGGAACTCTGGGCTTTTTCTAGAGCTATGACCTGAAGATCACTGACGTCGTCATAATACGACCTTGTTTTTTTCAGAGTTCCCAGTTGCCTTGAAAGCACCATAAATCCAGAGAATGCCAGGCTTTGATTTTTGTGATTTTTTATTTATTTAACAAGGCAAGTCAGCTAATAACAAATTCCTACTTACAATGACGGCCTACACCGGTCAAACCCAGAGGATGCTGAGCCAATTGTGCGCCGTCCTATTGGACTCCCAATCACGGCCGGTTGTGATATAGCCTGGAATCAAACCAGAGCTTCTGTAGTGATGCCTCAAGCACTGAGAGGCAGTGCCTTAGACCGCTGCACCACTCAGGAGCCCAAGTTAAAAGTTTGAGGACTCAATTTTCCCATGAAGTACTGAGGCACCACCTTCCTGTTCAAGTGAGCACAGCACCACAAGGCGAGTCAAAAAATGTATTGTATGCTGCTGCATAAAGGCTGTAATATGCCAGGAAGATATGTATATGGTAGCTAAAAAAGTAATAGTAAATGTATGTTGTGTAGTAAGCTTTTAGTAACCCATGTGCCTCACTGATAATTTGGTCCCGTTTCCCCTCTTAATTTCACCTACTGTTCTGAATGGATAGTGCACATGTAGCCTGTTTTAGAGAAATGTAATCATCAAATATTGTAAGAGCTTTCATTGTCTGCTTATATGCCCCCTTTATTTATCCTAAGGTTCTGACAGGGAGAACACCAAGAATGGCCCATGTTATGAATTATGTTGCTGTACATTTCAAAAGTGCTGAACAAATAGTTATATTGACTTTGTCCAATGTACAGCTCGCTCATTAACGTCTTAATCGAAATTACAGATGGTCTCTTATCCACTTGTCCCTTTATGCCATAGTTTGTGCATCTAAATTGTCAGTAGAAACCACATTGTTTAAGCAATCAGACATATCAGCTATGTTTTTGTCAAGGCAGTAAATGAGGCTGAATGAACTGTTTCGCTGCCAGACAAGGCTTCGCTGATAGCCAGGTGTAGCAGTGGTAAGGTGTTGGGACTGCTGTTGGGACTCTGCTGTTGGGACAGCTTTATGTAGGCCCTAACAGTTTGTGGGCACCGTTTGTCGCTGTTATAGTGCAATTAATGTATCGTTTAGGTTTGTGTTGTGTAGTGGCTTTGCTGGCATGCATTCCACAATTTTTTACCTGCATCTCCCAAATCGCCACTGGAGATAATATAACGTGAATCTCATTCTAGTTCTGTGAGAGAGGCTACCACAGCAACGTGTTGTTCCCTAGGCTACAATGTTGCGCAAACTATAAACCCGGTCCTTCCAACGCAAATTCACTCTTAGAATATCAGACGAGGGCTGAAAATCTACGTTTACACAATACGTTTTTAGGGGGCATTAGAATTACAATGGCAACTCGAATTAACTGTGATTGCTTTTATTGAAATGTTTACATTACAGTGAAGAACAAAAAGGCATGCGATGAGAGGTACCAGATCCTGGCAAATAAATTCCACAACGAAAAAGTCAAGGGCGGGAATCGGCTCAAATGAAGCACTGACTGTGCCATAGAATTGATACCTTCATCACAGTACATAACTCACATTTTTGTAGGTTTACAATTTACAGTCTGAAGTGCATGAAGATACCACAGTATAGCTTCGGAGTCTATTCAATCATATCTGCTTTTGCAGACTGCTGGCAGTGCATTACATGTAAAGCAGACATTGTCATTGGCTGCACAGAGTCACATTAACAGAAATCCCATGCAGTCTTGATTACAAATTCGAACACTGGAATGTGAGATGTAGGTCTAATCTACACCTCGATTAGGATTATAGAAATTCTCATTATTTCGTTTAATGATTTGTCAATTTGAGCGTAATTATTTATATACAGCCTACACTTTCCTTTTATGCGAATGGGGCAGTGTATGCATTTCAACCTCTCACACCTCCAAAACATCAGGGTGTCCGCTATCGTTGATCTGATTTAATCTAGGCTTTAAGAGAGAAATGTACAGTACATTTGAACCATAATGAGAGGGCTAGGATTTTTCTTTGCATATTTGTTCAAGTATGTGTGGTTAGTCCTTAATTTCCTTATCAGATGTTAAATTTGAGTTACATCTGTCTGTGGAATTGTTTGTGGAATTGCAATATCCCTTCCTCGAAATGCTCCTCAAATCACTGCTCTATTTCCACCGAATGTTACAGCACTCAAGGAGTGTGTTAGTAGGTAGCCCGGGAGAAGGAAACATTTCCCAAGTGTGTGTGTTATTAGCAGCATACAGTGCATTCGGAAAGTATTCAGACCCCTTGACTTTTTCCACATTCTGTTATGTTACAGCCTTATTCCAAAATGGATTATATTATTTTCCTCATCAATCTACATACAATATCCAATAATGACAAAGCAAAAACAGGTTATTGAAAAAAAAAAAAAAACATAAATATTTACCATTGGAGTCCACCTGTGGTAAATTCAATTGATTGGACATTATTTGGAAAGGCACACACCCATCTATATAAAGGTCCCACAGTTGACAGTGCATGTCAGAGCAAAAACCAGGCCATGAGTTTGAAGGAATTCTCTGTAGAGCTCTGAGACAGGATTGTGTCGAGGCACAGATCTGGGGAAGGGTACCAAAAAATGCCTACAGTCTCCAAGAAGACCGGGCCTCCATTATTCTTAAATGGAAAAAGTTTGAAACCACCAAGACTCTTCCTAGAGCTGGTCGCCCGGCCAAACTGAGCAATCAGGGAGAAGGGCCTTCCTTGGTCATGGAGGTTACCAAGAACCCAATGGTATATCTCACACTACATCTAATATCTACACATGTAGACTGGACAAGAGTGAGGCCAGTAAACTAAAGCACATTTTATCCTAGTTTTTACAATCTTCCCAATTTACACTGGCCTTGTCTTGAATAATCTTTTGACTCGCAACATTCTCTTCTGAACAATCAGACAAGTGAAGAGGTGTGATGTGAGTGATAGGCTTTTCACTGGAATAAGGCATGACAATGATTCATATTTTTATCATGATTCAACACATGTCTTCTTGGACCTCAAAGTGTGGTTTCCAACCATCAGAGATGAGGTTAGTGCTAATAGCAGGTCAGAGAAGCTAGAAATTTTCTAAAAAAATAAATATTCTCAGGAACAGAGTAACATGGACAATAGAACAACGTGGATCCAACCAGTATTTAAATCAACACTGTGTAATCTCCTTCTGTGGGCAGTAGGCTGCATCCACAGAAACCAAAACCTATTCTGCAGACTATTTATTCTCAAGAGACCACATTCTGTTCTTTTGGTAAAAAATGATTCAACTATATCCACATCAAGAATGGTCTACTTCAACAAGATGCTTTTACGTATCTGAAACCTTACAGCTGCATGTATAGAACAATGATAAACTGAGGTTTATACCAAGCCTCTTAGTTTTGCTTACAGATGTAACAGTAGTGGTTGAGTTTGTGTTCACATGGTGACTACTGTGTGCCAGGGACTGGTCCTAGTTGCCCAGCACAGGGCAACGCCAAAGGCTGTGGTACCCAGTACCGCCAGGCTGGCCTTCAGCACTGCACCGGGAGGCCTGTGGAAGTTGGCAGGGCCCATGGTGGCTAACATGGCTGCTGTCACAGTCAGGGTGAACAAGATGGATACTACTGTGTTTATGGCCACGATCTGACCAAATTTAGCAAAAGGCACGATGACACAGAAGAAGAGAGGGATGGTTGAAATGACCGTGGTGACAGCACTGGACACTATGGCAACTCCTACGTGGTTCACTGCGTCTAGGGTCCGTCTCTGCCTTTTAGCTGACAGATCCTGAGAATACAAACAGATTAATATAATGACTCTTTTCTCTTTATGCATTATAACCCTCAGGCGTATTCCATTAAACCCGGTGGCATTCATCACAGAATGACTTTTAAGTAAACAGAATAAACTCAAGGCAAATCCTTCATTTACCAAGTTTGGCTCTCTAACAGTAGAATATATAATATGTAAATTAAATTCCTCATGTGCCAATAATAGATGCATATCAGATTGTGTTGTACGTACCATAGTGTGTTCTGGTGTGGCTGGTAAGGTCTCCCCAGCCAGCAGGTAGCCCTCCACCAGGTGCAGGCAGTAGTCCACTGAGGAGCCCACTAGGATGGACAGAGAGATGGCCTCCATGGCCCCCAACTCCCAGCCCAGCCAGTACATGATGGCCACCACCAGACAGATGACCCCTGCATATGGTCAAGAGATCACAGTCACATACTGACAGACCAATGACCCCCTAATCCTACCACGGCTAAAACCACAGAACATACAGTATGTACATTACAACAGTTAATGACTGCCTCTTACATTACACCCAATGACACATCAATAATGCATTGTATCTAATTATTGGAGACCTTTCTCCGCACTCTATTCACAATGGGCCATCCTGATAAAAATAAAGTCTTGATCAGCAGTGTCTTACCCATAATGGTGAGCAGTATTGGCAGCAGCAGAAGCGTATGGGCAGTGAAAACAGACACAGCTGCCACACAGATGGCCAGGGACAGGAGCAGACTGCAGAGGGCGCTCTCCACACCTACATATAACCCAGGATGGAGTCAGTCAGCACAGGAAAGTTACATTCACAGAAGGACTGAAATAATAATCTTTTTCATATATTTATTAGCTGCCTGACAGGCAGTCAAAGGATTTGATTGTGCCCTGGGTATTGAACAGCTGTGTCCTCTGGCTTCTCCACTTGCCTATGATTTCCATAAAGATCTGCTTCCAGTGCTCACAGGTCTGGAAGCCTCTCCGTAGAGCAGAGGACTCTGGGAGAGCTGAGAGCTGCTCTTGTAGGAAGGTCTCCCATTGGAGGAAGTCTGAGCGAGTCTGGAAAGAGGATTTCCCCTTGTAGGTAGTCTTAGGAACAGACAGATGAAAAATACATGGGCTCAGTGACAGGCACAGATCAGGGCTATATCACTACATTAGAGGTGGTAGTATACACCAAGTACAACAGTGGCTAGTACTCACAGACTCAAAGGCCATGGAGAGCCAGCGCACTCTGCCACCGTGTGTTCCCACGGCCCCATGGGACAGCTGGCCTGGCAACAGGTTGGGCTCCGGGAGTGAGTGGCAGTCTGGGTGGAGTAAGGGCAGGATAGAAGAAAGCTTGTTGCCTGAAGAGAGGGAGAGAGACACATGTAACTCATATCAAATGTGGTTTGTGTATGTGTGCTGTTATATGTGTTTGACTGTGCCTGTGCAGTTTGTACCGGAGGGTAGACATTGGGCTCCTCCCGGCTTCACAAGCTGTTTATTAGCACTGATGACTTTACAGATTTGGCAGAGATGACCAATCTCTTGGAAGATATCAAAGTTTGGATCCAATATCACACTGCCCTATGGAGAGCATTTTAAAGAAAATGAAAACCACTAAAACAGTATTGATAATTAAATTACACCTTCATATATTTATTGTCTCGCAGTTGGCCCCTCACCATGTCCCCAATGACGTGGTTGTCTGTGCGTTGGGTGCGGTTGACTCCCAGTATTCC
Source organism: Oncorhynchus gorbuscha (assembly GCF_021184085.1). NCBI lineage: Eukaryota > Metazoa > Chordata > Actinopteri > Salmoniformes > Salmonidae > Oncorhynchus > Oncorhynchus gorbuscha. The sequence goes on from NC_060176.1 coordinate 56,489,974, forward strand.
AAAAACCACAAACACCATGGCACCAGTGTCAACCAGAGGACGGACTGCTGGCTGGCCACAGCCACCTCCACTACAGGGGTTAAAACCGGAGGTCCTGGACCTTTTCGTTGAGGTGGAATCTTTGAAACAAGGTACAAATTAGGAAAAAGGTCACTCCATCACATTCGTAAGCAACAATTCATAGTACAATCATTTATTTCAGTATTCATGCAGTTTCCGGATGTCCTCTGGCTCCAGATGTTCTCCCGCTCTTACCTGTGGGGAGCGGTGTGTAGAAGTAGCCCCGTGTGGGCCCGTCAGGGCCGGAGCTGATCACACAACCAGGTGGTTCTGCACACACTCGGCTTGGATGAGGGCTAAGCTTGTGCTGGGCAAAATACAGCCTCCTAGGAGGCACAAGGACAGCTGTGTTAACAGTTTGACCACAAACAGCTTGACTGTTCTCTATTCCTCCATCTGTCCCTCGTCATTCCTTTTACCTGCTGTGCTGCTGTTCAGCCGATGCCACATAGAAGCTGAACTCTGACCTCCAGCCGTGGCGTGGGTCACATGACTGGGAAGTGATCATCCAGCGAGGGCTGGGGTGGGACACACACACAGTCATGTGGGTGCTGAAGTTGCTGTGAGGTTCAATGTAAGCCTGTTTAGAGACACCAGAAGTTATATGATGAAGCTGATTATCAGAAGTTAGATATTCAATCATAACCCAGTAATAGCGCATTTTTATTTTGGGGTCATCTAACCTGAAAGGATGGAACTTCTCCATTCCTAGGACTGAGGCTTTTCCAAGGCGAGGGCATGCTAGTATTCAGAGAGAAGCGGTACAGAGTGATAGAAGCGCCTACATCCAGCTTAGAGACATACACGGTCAGCAGAGGCCCTGTTATGAAAAGATACAGTAGTAGTATACGCAGTAGATTAATAGAGGCACACATTCAAACATTGACAGAACATTGCCAGGGATATATTCATGTGGATCCTGTGTTGATATGTTAACATAATATCCAGTACCTGTTGTGATTGAGGAAGTGCTTGGTGTGATTGGGCTCCGTAGAGTTGAGTTTGAATTGTTTTTGGTATGTTGATGGGGGTGAAACCAAGCCACGGAGGGGGTGGTATGGGTAGGGCTGTGCAGAAGATGAGGTTTCTCCATGAACAGACCTGCAGGGGACATTTCGATTCAATGCTAAATGATTGGCAGAGTTTATTATCCTGGTATATACAATGTCCTGGGAGTGTTGTAAATGTGAGCACTGAACTGGAGCATGCAAATACTCATAGCAAGAATAATAATGCAATGGAGTCAGCTCTTACCAAGAGTCGACTGTAAATTCATATCCCAGTCTAAAATTAATTGAAATGTTGCTTAAAGACATTTACAGCCAGACAGTTGCAGGACTGGGGAGTTTCATTTGGCTTTAAAGTGGTGGAATCAGTTTACTTTACACCCATCTGGGTTCCATCACACAGATTGATGGCGACATCTCACCAGAGCACATGTGGCAGGATATGCCCTGGGCACTGAGGTTGTTCCTCAGTCCCAGTAGAGTCTGGAGGTTGGTGTCTGGACGAAACAGTAACGGGGCATGAGTGGCCGGCCGCAGGAGGCAGCAGCACCCAGCAGACAGCAGCAGGACCAGGAAGTAGATTCCTATTGGCAGCAAGACAAAGACTTGTCGGTAAGAGATGAGAGGGATCACTGAGAGGAGAGGAATACGATTAAATAGCTGTTCTGTGAGGAGGATTCAGGGATAGACAATACAAAACTCATGGACATTGCTGATAAAAGTTGAAAAGGGAATATGGGCATCATGAGATATGGTGGTCCTTCCAACTGCTGCAGACAGACAGAGTCCTTACCTAGAATGACTTTACGGTTCTCCACGGCTGGCTCTGCCACCCAGTGCCTCAGAGCCCACTGAAGGTAAATGCTGACCATGCCTGAAGTTCCCTGCTCTGGTGGTGAGAGAGAAGTCTCCACTGACAGGGACAGAATGGCTGCATCTACATCTGTGTCACAGGAGCCTGGATGAGACAGAGAGAGGGGCTGAATTGTGTCGGGACTCTATTACCTTTCATTATTTTGCCCTTCATTCATTTATCTCTGTTCAGATATGGATCTCACCTGGCTCCATCTCCACTGACAGTAGGGTCACGTCATCATCCTCATCTGACAAAGGACTGTGGCTCACTGGCAGTCCTGCAAGTGCCTTCCACCTTTAAGAGGAAGTGTATCAGAGAGATACAGCTTTAGAACCCCACTTTGTTCATAATAGGAAAACAGAATGAAAAGGCAAGCAGCACAAACATAGGAACTCTGTTCTCTAGCACAAAATGTAGGAAAGATGGGATCACACCATTTGAGACAGGAATTCCCCTGGGGGTCAATACACTGGGTCCAGATACACAGGGCAGCGGGCATGAGGATGGACACCCAAAGCCAGCAGCAGCTGACGATGAGGGCCATGAATAGGCCGAAGTCATGCACGGCCGGAATCTGATTGGAAGGGTAAAAGACCTCAATACATTTACATAATGCTTTTCATATTGATACATATACAGACAGTTCCACCTCCCAGACATTCATTTATTGTGCATTCCCTTTGGAAGGATAATACAATATGGACTGACAATAATTCTGAGTACCTGTGAGAAGGTGTTGGCAGCATATGCGGCTGCAGTGGTGAAGGAGGTGAGGAAGGTTGCCCGGCCAGCTGTTTTCACCGTGTACACCATCCTCTGGACTGGATGGACTAAGTGGGAAGCCTGTCTGAAGGTACTCATGAACACAAACACATCATCCACACCTGGAGACCACGGAGAGGGGAAACAGAAGAAAGAGTGGAATGTTATCTGTAACAAAGATGTTGTTTCTCAACTAGTTTGGTCATGAGAGAAATTCTAGTATTTTTTCATATTGTCACTCACCAATGCCAATGATCACAAAGGCTGCAACCCCATTGAGGATGCCAAGGTATCTCACCCCAAAGACCACATGGTAGAGAAAAAGAGCGACCAGGCAGCTCAGACCAATGCTAGTGAGCCCAAAGAATGTCAGGAACACTGTAGAGACACACCAAAGTGACTGACTGCGAGACCTCATGCATGTGGTATCAAAATAATAAGAATACTATACTGATGCTAGCTTATCAGATACCATGTATAACAGCACATGACCTATAGGAAATGTTGCATTAACATGCATGTTGTATCTAATGCAGGTGGGAGAGTGCATGGGACCTTACTTGAGAAGGAGGTGAGGAAATAGACCAGCAGAGTGATGCAGCCTCCACTGATCAGCGCCAGCAACATGTCTCTGTGGAAGGTCCGTCTCACCTCGTTATCAAACAGCTCTGTGCCCCCATACAACACCTTCACCTGGCTAGCACCCCACATATCCAGAGATAAGGAGACAGCGACAAGAGAATGAAAGAATAGTGGGTGTCATGAAAGGAGGGACTCTTTGATTATGCTTAATTACAATTGGTCTGGAGAGTTAAAGTCTTGTGAGAAATTAAAAACAGCATCAGTTCATCTTATGGCTATTTTATGTCTTTTAGAATGTGGTTCTTTTAAAGCTTACACAGCGTATCATCAGCCTTGGCAGAGGGCCCATAAGCCATAACCCACCTGGTGGATTGCTGAGCCAGGATGTCAGCGTACTGAACCACAAAGTTCCTGAAGCGGCTTCTCTGCTCCTCAGGCCGGTCCTGGAGGGAGCAGTAAGATGGCAGTGGAGCTCCAAATTGGATCTCACTGCGCAGGAGAGAGGAGGAGAGCCGGTCAGGGGCCAGACTCTCATCCACATACCAGTAGAACTCTGGGTGGGTGATCGCTAGACTCAGAGCACCTGGGAGTAAAAACACAAGTGAAGATCGAAGTGGTAATGTCGCTGCCTGCTCCCTTTAATATTCTGCTTGATCTCCCTCAAGCAGAAGAGCTCCCTACTAAATCATGCAGAGCAGCAACTGTACCTACAGAAGTTGCCCAGTTTTTGAAACATCAGACTCACCATGGATGTCAGCCAGGTTGGGTCCCATGCCATCGTAGTAGATCCTGCCTCCCCGTTCACTGGGGAAGAGGTAGGAGAGGAGGGAGCTTGGAGGGGAGCAGTAGGAAGGGCCCAGGGGCAGGTCTCTCAGGACCTCCAGAGGCTTCCAACAGAACTGTTGGAACTGGGGATGCTGCATGAGCAGGCGCTCTATGTGGTGGATGGTGCGGAGACGCTCTGGGGTGAAGATGTTGTTGTCCACCCCACCCTGAGCTACAAACACCAGCTCCATCCTCCACAGGGCCTGGCTCTGCAGGTATGAGTAGTTGGGGGCAAACCTGCGCATCCTAGTCTGAGATCTCTCACTGTCCCTGTCGCCCTCTCCTTCTATGGACTCACGACTCTCAAATTTTCCTAAATTAGTTGTATTTTTATCCTCCTCTCTTACCTCTAGTTTACCACCCCTAGCCTCTCCATGCCTCTCAGTCTCTCGCTGACCCAGGGCATCTCCTCTCTGTTCCATAACTACTCTTTTGAACAAGTTTTTTTCCAGAGATGTTGAGGTCAGCCCTCCATGTGATGTCCTGTTGGATGTTCCATCTCCCTGCCTACCCAGCATGTCCAACAGCAGCTCCTGTAGAGTGGTGGAGTCATAGGGGTCCACGTCACGCCTGCGTCTGTCCCAGGACCCCAACTGAGTCTTTATGGCAATGGTGAGTGCATCAAACCGCTCAGCGGAGAAGTGGCTGTGAACCTCAAAGGCACTGTAGGAAAGGTCTATGTCCAATGGGGGGCAGTATAGGAACATGTAGGCAGAGAGGGCACAGGGGAGAAAAACTCCAACTCCCAGAACAACACCACTCACCCAGGGCTGTGTGTAGACCCAGCCCACTGCTCCCCACACGCCATTGCCTCCAGTGGTGCCGGTTCTCCCATTAATCTGTGTATCTGACTCCCCACCCTCCTCCTTCTCCTCCTCTTCTTTCTCAGCATCCCAGCTGCTCTGGAATAACAACGTCTCGTCTTCCAAGTCCATGGCTGGAGCACCTGTCACAAACACACACAGTTCTTCCTCATCACTCACTCTCCGAATGTAAATTCTCTCCTGTCGTTGGGCAGAAAAACAGACATAAACTCTAGGTGATTTAATAGAGCAGTCATAATAGTGGTGCAGGGTATTCTGCAGTACACAGCCAGCAAGAACACAGCCATTAAATCTGTCCCTCAATAGCCAAGACCCACAGGGTTCTTATTCAGCTGACAGAAACGTCAAGGGGAGAATTTAAGAAGAAGATGGACCTTGTCTCAAGGGCCCAAAGCAGTGTACCGGTCTGCCAGTTTAATATGCTGAACACAAAGGCTGGGGGCTTAGAGAGTATTGGCTGTAATTTCATGCCTCTCACTCATTCCTTCAGTGTGTGCAAAAAACTATATTTCCCCTAGAGTGCTCAGTGGCGTCTTTGTCCACGTCAACAGTCGACTTGGGTTTGGCTGATCTTCAGCAAATTAAATAATCTCACTTGTCTAATTACGGAGAGTGGAGAGACGTGTGGAATGTTAGCGAGAGGTGGAATGTGAGAGGTTTTATCCCTGGCGATGGACAGCTTCTGGTAGTGTTAAGCTATTGTTCCTTCCTCTTTTCACTCCACTGCAAACACAGGATACTGCAGTAACTTGGTATTCTGCAAACACAGGATACTGCAGTAACTTGGTATTCTGCAAACACAGGATACTGCAGTAACTTGGTATTCTGCAAACACAGGATACTGCAGTAACTTGGTATTCAAGTGGCAATAATCGTGCTAACGACAAATTGGCAAGTCATCTCCCATCTTCAGAATTTAGCTCCAGGGTCATCTAGGTGGGGCGGGGAGGACAAAAGAGTGGGTGCATAATTTCCATATTGCTCTTCAGCCTGGGTCTTGAATATTTACATTTCCGATAAGAAGTGTATTTGAATCGATTGTTAATTTGGTTGGTAAACCTATTGCCGTTGATCAAGAACAAAAATAGGCATTATGATTTGTTATCAGCCGTAGTAGCTAGCCATCTGTACACATTTGCAACTGCACCTGCACCTGCACATAGTCACGAATACAGTCTATTCAAGGAGATCACCATGACAATGAGTCCACCCTGTGCCATGCCATTGTTCAGAGCAGAGATGGACACCCTCACTGAGAGAACAGAGCAGTTCAACATCTGTCTGCACTGGGAGAACATCTGGGTCTGCAGAGGACAAATTCATTAGACGCAGGATCAGTCTGTTGAGGGGAGAGGGAGAAAAAGAGGGTAAAGGAGAGTGAGAAAAAGAGGGTAAAGGAGAGTGAGAAAAAGAGAGTAAAGGAGAGTGAGAAAAAGAGGGTAAAGGAGAGGGAGAAAAAGAGGGTAAAGGAGAGGGAGAAAAAGAGGGTAAAGGAGAGTGAGAAAAAGAGAGTAAAGGAGAGTGAAAAAAGGGTAAAGGAGAGGGAGAAAAAGAGGGTAAAGGAGAGGGAGAAAAAGAGGGTAAAGGAGAGGGAGAAAAAGAGGGTAAAGGAGAGGGAGAAAAAGAGGGTAAAGGAGAGGGAGAAAAAGAGGGTAAAGGAGAGGGAGAAAAAGAGGGTAAAGGAAGGGGAGAGGGAGAGGGAGAAAAAGAGGGTAAAGGAGAGGGAGAAAAAGAGAGGGTAAAGGAGAGAGAAAAAGAAAGGAGAGTGAGAAAAAGAGGGTAAAGGGAGTGAGAAAAAGAGGGTAAAGGAGAGTGAGAAAAAGAGGGTAAAGGAGAGGGAGAAAAAGAGGGTAAAGGAGAGGGAGAAAAAGAGGGTAAAGGAGAGGGAGAAAAAGAGGGTAAAGGAGAGGGAGAAAAAGAGGGTAAAGGAGAGGGAGAAAAAGAGGGTAAAGGAGAGGGAGAAAAGAGGGTAAAGGAGAGGGAGAAAAAGAGGGTAAAAGAGGGAGAAAAAGAGGGTAAAGGAGAGGGAGAAAAAGAGGGTAAAGGAGAGGGAGAAAAAGAGGGTAAAGGAGAGGGAGAAAAAGAGGGTAAAGGAGAGGGAGAAAAAGAGGGTAAAGGAGAGGGAGAAAAAGAGGGTAAAGGAGAGGGAGAAAAAGAGGGGAAAGGAGAGGGAGAAAAAGAGGGGAAATTGAACACCTTACAACACCAACAAATGATGATGTCCTGTGTGAAAGGCAGCTTAGTGCAGTTTAATATTCAAGGCAGTTTAAAATCAGCTAGCTCTGTACATTTCCATATCTGCCATGTTTGTTTCCACATCCCTGGAATTGCTGATCAGTTGTGGTGAAACACCATGCTGGCCCCTCACACTTACACCACTCTTCAGTTATGCAGACTGTGCTATTAAAGCAGAGCTGTGTATTTCATGTTAACGGTCTCTGAGAACACAGTTACACAGACATAACATAGATGTACGGTAGAGCATCCCTGGCTCCCTCCACCACCAGGCAGATTACTGCGATGCCTCCTGGAATAATCGGTCTCTGACACGTTCTTTTCCCCTCTTGACGAATTCAGCCGCGCCACTTTTCCAGCCATACAATATCTTTATTAGAGAAGTCTCAGCTACAGGGTAACACTCCAAGGGCTGAAGCGAGAATGAGGAATGTGTTTACAAGCTTCCAGAATCATTCAACTTTTTCATTTTTCTTTCATGCTTGAGAGCAGAGGAAGTCAATTTATGCTGTGCAGGTGGGGAAATAAAAATAGATTTATGGACGACAAAAGCATTCTCAAACGTTTCAATCAGCATGATTCTGGAACTTTGTCATTCTAGTCTGTCATCTATTTTTGGACCCATATTGTAGACACAGCTGAATTTATAGGTTATTTTCAACTACAGATTTTCCACAGCAAAGACAAATTCATTGGATGAGGTTGATCATTTTGTACATTATTTACAATGCAGTGAAAGGTGAATTAATATCCTTATGTGAATAACTTTCTAGAGAACTATAGATATAACTGTCCTCCCAGATCAAATGCTAGCTTTTTGGGTTGACTATGGAATGTGAAGCACCAAAGCCCAAGGTTAAATGCCAGTTGGTGACTATTGCTGATGTGTGGCAGTGTGCGGTTTTCTTGGTACTGTACTGTCTATGCTGAGTGTTAGTCTTCTGTGGATCTGATGTGGCACTCTAAACACTCCCAGCATGCCATCCAACACACCCTCACTAAGAGGCACATAAGGATTTTATTCCTTGCTTTCTGGGGATGTGCCGATGCATGTGTATGCCTGTGTGTGTGCACAAGTGGGGGTAAGGAGGATACATACATACTATTTTTAGCTATTGTCAGTAAGAAAGGTTATGCTCCAGTCTGCTCTCCTTCCTCCCCTCCCCATTTGGGAAAGGATCAATCTCATCCAATATGGATTTCACAGCTTCTCCTGCCCCACAGATTCAGCATGGTTCAAATTCACAAACCATGCAAGGGACATTAATCTCAGCCCAGCATGCCGGAAGCTTATGTATGAGCACTGAGTATATCACTAAAGGGGAATCACCGAGGGTGATGCCTCTATTCTTCACAGATCCCTAGGATATAAAGGTTCAGCATAGTTCATGTGTAAAGACCTTACACTCATGCTCCATTTGTACCTACTGTAATGACAGTCATTTGTTTGATATTTGCAAACACGGATGACCCCCTCAACACATGCAAGTACCATAAACCCAAATCTGAAATCTCACTACTGCTGCTACACCTGGGGGAGATGGTGGGTGATCGCAGAAGAAGAGTGATTGCCTGGAGATTTACAGAGCCATTCGAAGTTTGACGACAGATAAAAAAAAATAAAACCATCCCATTAACAGCAAGCTACGGTCTCTGAAACTTCCACCTGAGAGCTCCATTTACTGCAGAGTACGGCAAAACCGGAGAATCTTACCTGAGCTTGATGAGTAGAGGTATGAACTGACGGGGTGTGCAGCCCTATGGAGTCCTTCGAGGATGCAAACCTGTGCTGAACAATTTCATTTCAAACTTGTTCTCCAGATGTTCACTTGATTCGCTCTGTTGATCTCTGTTTAATGTTCAGTGTTCTAGCTCCACTAGGGAGAGCGCCTGCACCTTTGTGCAGCCTCTCTGATACAAGACTCAATGTGTCTTGGCCACCATGACAATTATGTTTGGTTGTTTTCTCCCTTTCTCTCACTCTTCCCTCCCTCCTGTGCCTGGTTGTCCAGGCGACAGTCAGTGAGAGTATCAGTTCTTTCACTCTCCCAGCAGCTCTTCTCTCATGGCTTTGTTCAGGCTTCTCTCCTGACTGGCATACCGAGGGGAGGGTTTGCACAGCCCTGGGCATCAAGGACACTACATGTGATGGGATACATCTCATCACAGCCTAACAGGTAATACAAAAAGAGGGCTGTCTCTGATTCCAGCTCTATTTGGTAGGAAACACGTGTCTAACGTGAAGGTTTTGCCAACAGACTGCAGCAGATTCCCCCTTGGCTTCGGGAGGAATTGGTTGGTATAGTCTGGCCGGGGCTCTGCAAGGAGGAAAGTGGGAGGGGGTAGTTCAGGAGGTTAATCAGAGTAACTGCATACAGTTGAAGACAAGGTGTAGGACATATCATTTCAAACCCCAGGAGTCTGAGCCCATCAATAATGTGTTCTTTTTTGTTGCCCCAATCCCCCCCTGCATTCACATCTAATACATTTTGTTAAAGGGACTCAGAGCTATCATTATTCATCATGAAATGTGTAGTTATTTTAGTATACTGCTATGATTGGATAATATGGTTAGATAGGGCTGCTTGTGGTCACATCACTTTGGTTCATTACGATACAGTGATGATTTGACACATTCTTCACTGTTTACACCCATTGTTCCATGGACCGATGTACTACACTGGGTGTAGACCTACAGTATTGCAATCTCCTTAATCATATTTCTGTCATGAATGAGTGGTTTGATAATGTTCTAGTCTTATTACATACACTCCTGTATTCTTTTTAATCAATCACTTCATCATCCATCTCAAGCGTTCAAAACTAATATACAGTAAGTCTTCGCTCAGCGTGTGCGTACGCACATACACACAAACATTCACACAAGAGACGACAGCCAATCCATCATTGCTAAATGGAAATATTTTAGATAAGGCTGAAATGTAAATCCCTGCTGGTTTTCTCAATTACAATGGGTGTTGTTACACGTACTAGGCAGGGAGAATGGGGTTGCAGACAGGGCCAATCTGTCTCTGCAACATGCAGGCCCCTTTGTCATAGTCCTGTTCAAGATGCTGCATAGGATACCATCTTACCTCAGAATAATCCTACATATCTACATTGATTTCAGCTCACCTGCTTAGTAGGAACAGAGGGAAATGACGACAGATACCAGACTGCTGTGAGTCATAGCAGCCATCTGGAGGACTGAATGGGGATGCATTGGACGACTCTGCAGATCTTAGCAATTATTGAGGACATCCTGCAAAGCAATCTCACAGAGACCAGACTGTTGTTGTTAGGGTTTAATGAGTCTATCGAATCTGAACAGACATCATTCCGTCAACTTACATGTATCACAAATATTGGCATACAAGCACTTTCAGGCAGTTTGTAAAGTCGAACATGTACAGTTAAGTAATAGGAACGCACACAAGCACATCCTCTCATTCAGATAGACATTCAGACATGCGTACATGCACACACACAGCCATACTGTCCCTTCCGGAAGAATGAACAGACACTGTGCTCTCCCTGATCACACAGAAGTTAGTGTTTCTGCTCAGATGGTGCTTGTTGCCTGTCTCTTTAAGGCTAGTCTTTCAGAATAAACACCATCCTTTGGGAACTTTTCCATGACTTGTGGCTAACAGAACAGATGCGTACTTACAATGTCAATAATTAAGAGAAACTTTAGAATCGCTAATGCTAAATGGATGGAGGGTGGGGAAGATGCACTAACGTCACGCAATGCTATTAGTACCGAATCACAAATTTAGGGCTGCAGTTGTATGGGCATACTCCACTTGGGGATCTACATTTAAAAAATGAGAATAGAATTACAGGTGCATGCATGAGTTCAATCAAAAACCATGTTAGTCTCTCACACCAACATCCCTGTCATCTGGGTAGGACTAGATCTAGACTTCTGAAACTGCCTCTACAAAACACTGCCTCTATGTGGCACATTGTATACATGGGGCCATTTTTACACGGGGTACAATATTTGAATGCATTCTGAGATATGGACAGTAAAGGACTGCCTAAGGACAGTAAAATCATTTTGCATAGTGGCTTTCTACACTTCATCGCTATACTCCTCAAATCAGTGTTGGACTCAACCATAACTATCTTGCATTTCCTGAAAAGCTAGCTGTACAACACACACACACACACACACACACACACACACACACACACACACACACACACACACACACACACACACACACACACACACACACACACACACACACACACACACACACACACACACACACACACACACACACACACACACACACACACACACACAAAGTCTTTGTGTCTGCTATTCATAAATGATGTAGCCTCAGTTATCCAACAACATGTGAAAGAAGAGCCTGACTAGTAACTTCCTATTGAGAAAATAAATGCTGTATTCTGTTGTGAACATACGACTTCGCTATGGGACTAATATATGCACAAACACAGTGCAAATGTACAACTGGAATGATATGTAAACATGACACGCATCAAGAACACAAGCCTGCTCTAGCTCACAACTACTGTGCCCCTCCACCCTATAGACCAGGTCAAACCAAACCTCTGCAGCATCCCTGAAGACCAGGATCATAGTGCATAATGTTTGGTTCTCTCCCGCTGTTTTATCTTTAAAGAATGTCACAAAGAAATAAAAAGGAGAAACCAATAAAAGGCTGATTATATTTACTCGGCGCACATACTTTCAGAAACTGGGATCATAGTTTGAGATCACTCTTCCATAAATAGATACAAACGTAGCAGTAGAAACAGACGTAGCAGTACATGCACAACCTGTGCCATGACGCAATAAAGACCCTAGAAAACAACTTCATACGGTACATTATAAAAACACATTTCCAACCACAACCAAAAGACCCAACAGACATTTAGACAGACGATTGTTGCACTTACTTTGTTTTTGATCATGGGTGTCTCACATCATGGCCAACTCAATACAATGGACCAGCTCTGCCTGAGACACAATGGTCAAAATCCTCCAGCCAAGAGGCCAGTGGACAGACAAAAAGGACAGCTGGATGTGCTATGGTCAGTGTGAGCTCAGTGGTATTGCCATACAGTACTTACATTCTCACCTAGACTCTCAAAGACATGTGATCAGTGGGGAAAGGTCAGTTGCATTGGGCTACCACAGGTGTCTCCCGAATATCTGAGATTATGTTGTTGCTGTCTTTTTGGAGAGCTTGAGGAAAGAAGGAAAGAAAAAAAGAAAGAAAGAAAGAAAGAAAAAGGATACCAGTGTTAAAGGGAGAAACAGAAAGTACAATATAAAGTGCATGAAAGTCTACACCCAGTAAGTAGGGATACCAGTAGCACCCATACAGTACCTCCAGCCACCTCTGTCCTCTGTTGTGCTGTATCCTGGGACTCGATGAGCAGCTCCTGCAGCAGGTTATGTTTGTACAGCTGGCCCACCAGCTCACTCTGCAGATGCTACTTCACAAAGTTCACCAGGAAGTGCATCACTGTCTTGGGCACACTGCAGACACACAAGTCCTAAGACACACAGTTAGCTAACACACCAGGACAGGCAAGGCTCAACTCAACTCACCACTAACTGAATATATAAATAACACCCCTAGGTGCCCTGGTCTCTGAACGGTTCTGAATGCTCTTGCGGACGATGAGGAAGTAGCAGTTGATGAGGCGTTGGATGACCTCAGTCTCTCTGCTCCCGGGTACTCAGCTTGCGGGACGCCAGCACCGCCTGGCAAACAGAGAAGGGGTCAGATGTTACAAAATATCACAGATTTAATTTGATACAGTGGTGCTCTACAGGCTAGCGCTGGGTCAGTTCTGACTGCTGATTCCACTACTCACTGTGTCCAGGAGGTTGATGGCCTGGCCCTTCACAGGGCTGCTGAAACCTGCCACTTGTGCATTCTCCTCTGCCATTTTCTCATTCTTCCAGTACTACTCTCCATCCTGCCAGCCCTAAAATAGGTGGAATGAGGGGTTCAATTCAGTTTGTCTGTTCTGGTAACATGTTAAATGTCATTCAAGTAAATTTCACAACTGGCTTAGTGAAATTCCTTCAAAGTGAAGTCCATACTGGCATGAAAAGACAGCATCACACTCATGCCCTCTGGTCAACATTAGGCTGATCTACATGCATGAAAGCAGAACATCTGCTTTGAGTTGAGACAGAATGACCTGTTGACAGATGAAGTGAATTCTGGGTGCTTTGTGCTGATGTAAGCAAAAGCTCAATTTGAACCAAGTTGTGGACCTGCTCGGAATCATCCACAAACACCGACAGATGGCCAGTAAGGAATAGCATTAAATTGTAGAATAATTACATTCAGTAAGATCTGTATTCATTTTATTTTATAAAGTAAATCACAAAAATGAACTGTCTTACCATGTCATTAGTAAACTAGTCACCACCTCCACAATGGAGTCATGCAGCTTGGGAAACCAAAGGAGCTCCTGACAAACACACAGCATGCCAGAATACAATTATATTACAATTTGCTTCAGGGTTGTCATAGCTTTAAGTGAATGTTTTGTAGTATGTGTTGTGCAATGTGTAGCGTACCGGTGTGCTGTAGGAGGAGCAGTGCTGTATGATCCTCTGTAGCTCCTCGTGGACCAGCTCCACACAGCGCAGGCTGGGATCCTCCAGGCGCTTGATCTGCCTCTTCACTAGCAGCTCAAAGGAAATCTCAGGCACAAAGAAGGCCGGTTGCGGACCCTGAAGCACCATACACACAAAGCCCTCTGTTAACATAACTCATGTGCTTCTCTACATCCATTAGCATTAATGGAAAACTATTCAAAAGATCTGTTTAACCTACACACAGACAATTCAATTGGCACTGATATGAGATTGGAGCTGGTGGTTATTATTGTAGCATTGCGGATTGCAGTGAGAATGTCAAGCTCCGTTAAGCCCCCCAGGGGATTGATAGACTGAAGAGTGAGGCCAAAGGTCTCATGGAATATGTAGCAGATACGAGCCCCTCTGCAGCTGACAAGAGAGGAGGACAGAGGAAGCCGTATCAGTGGTGGTGTGTGAGGGATGTCAACTTCAGATGCAGTCAGTAAGACTGAGTCAATACTTGCTTCACATGCTTGAGGAAATCAATAAATCAGTGAGTGGCACAAGAGCTATTGAAATTTAGCTGCAAAATATGAAATGCCAATTCATGAACACCTACAAAGTTACAATGAGCCCAAAAAATACTATAAAAGCCTGCAACATTTACCTGGAGCTAACTCTGCAGATAGCACTAATGGGTGATTTGAAAAGTCTGTCAATCGATCAATAATTTAATAATACATTTAGTAAAAATATTTATTTAATTTACAATCTGTAGAAACTATGAGAATAACTATGAGAATAGAAAGGTTCAGAAGTTTTGTGAAACAGCACAGCACAGTTGAACAAAATATGGCAAATAGAACTGGATGGTCTTCAGAGATAGACGGGAGGGGTTGAGAGTAGCTGAAGGATGGGATTAAAAACAAAACAAACAATAACTAGTGTAAAGTACATTGTGTCCATAAAATATAGAGTTTTAAGTATTACTGCCCATTAGTTTACTCCAATTAGGGGAAGGGTAGTAGGGTCAGGGGAAAATAATAAAGGAAAATATATTATATACACACACAGTACCAGTCAAAAGGTTTGGACACATCTACTCATTCAAGGGTTTTTCTTTATTTTTACATTGTGGAATAGAAGACATCAAAACTATGAAATGACACATGGAATCATGTACAAAGCTGCCATCAAGGCAAAGGGTGGCTACTTTGAAGAATCTCAAATATAAAATATATTTAGATTTGTTTAACATGTTTTTGGTTACTATATGATTCTATATGTGTTGTTATTTCATAGTTTTGATGCCTTCACTATGATTCTACAATGTAGTGTTAGGTTCTTATTTTTCAGAGTAAATAACTCACGGACACTAGGGAAGCGTAACCAAGTTTAATTCTTACCAAAGGGTCTTAACAGCTGTAATTCAGACAACAAAACATTTCTCACCATCACAGGTATGTACAGTTGAAGTCGGAAGTTTACATACACCTTAGCCAACTACATTTAAACTCAGGTTTGCACAATTCCTGACATTTAATCCTAGTAAAAATTCCCCGTCTTAGGTCAGTTAGGATCACCACTTTATTTTAAGAATGTGAAATGTCAGAATAATAGTAGAGAGAATTATTTATTTCAGCTTTCATTTCTTTCATCACATTCCCAGTGGGTCAGAAGTTTACATACACTCAATTAGTATTTGGTAGCATTGCCTTTAAATTGTTTAATTTGGGTCAAATGTTTTGGGTAGCCTTCCACAAGCTTCCCACAATAAGTTGGGTGAATTGTAGCCCATTCCTCCTGACAGCACTGGTGTAACTGGAGTCAGGTGTGTAGGCCTCCTTGCTCTCAAACACTTTTTCAGTTCTGCCAACAACATTTCTATAGGATTGAAGTCAGGGCTTTGTGATGGCCACTTCAATACCTTGATTTTGTAGTCCTTAAGCCATTTTGCCACAACTTTGGAAGTATGCTTGGGGTCATTATCCATTTGGAAAACCCATTGGCGACCAAGCTTTAACTTCCTGACTGAGGTCTTGAGATGTTGCTTCAATAAATCCACATAATTCTCTTTCCTCATGATGCCATCTATTTTGTGAAGTGTACCAGTCCCTCCTGCACCAAAGCACCCCCACAACATGATGCTGCCACCCCCGTGTCAAGAATCCCGCCGAAGATGGTGCCTCTTCCTGTTCGGGCGGCACTCGTCGTCGCAGGCCTACTAGCTGCCACCGATCCCCTTTTCTCTTTCATTTAGTGTTGTCTGATTAGTTGCACCTGTTTCTTGTTTAGGTTTTGGGCTATTTAAACCCGGTAGGCCCGCCGGCTTTTGTGCGGGCTTGTTTTTCTGTGATTTTTGTGGATTTTATTTCCCGAACCGTTTCGTCCTGTTTGTTTTACACTGGGTCTTTTAGCGCCCGTGTGTGTGGCGTTGACCGATACTTATTTGGGAATAAATATATCCCCGTATCTAACTACCCTGCTCTCTGTGCCTGACTCCTCCACCCACTACTTCTAGAAGTCCTGACACCCCGTGCTTCATGGTTGGGATGGTGTTCTTCGGCTTGCAAGCCTCCCCTTTTCCTCCAAACATAACGGTGGTCATTATGGCCAAACAGTTCTATATTTGTTTCATCAAACCAGAGGACATTTCTCTTTGCTGTTGTTCTGGGATTGATTTGCACTTTTTGAACCAAAGTACGTTCATCTCTAGGAACGCGTCTCCTTCCTGAGCGGTATGGCATTGGTGTTTATACTTGCGTACTAATATTTGTACAGATGAACGTGGTACCTTCAGGTGTTTGGAAATTGCTTCAAGGATGAACCAGACTTGTGGAGGTCTACACATTTTTTTCTGAGGTCTTGGTTGATTTCTTTAGATTTCCCCATGATGTTAAGCAAAGAGGCACTGAGTTCGAAGGTAGGCCTTGAAATACATCCACAGGTACACCTCCAATTGACTCAAATGATGTCAATTAGCCTATCAGAAGCTTCTAAAGCCATGACATCATTTTCTGGAATTTTCCAAGCTGTTTAAAGGCAAAGTCAACTTAGTGTATGTAAACTTCTGACCCACTGGAATTGTGATACAGGGAATTATAAGTGAAATAATCTGTCTGTAGACAATTGTTGGAAAAATGACTTGTGTCATGCACAAAGTAGATGTCCTAACCGACTTGCCAAAACTATAGTTTGTTAACAAGAAATTTGTGGGAGTGGTTGAAAAACGAGTTTTAATGACTCCAACCTAAGTGTATGTAAACTTCCGACTTCAACTGTATATCCCACTTAAGACACTCCTCCTTCTCTCCAATCCAACCCTTATTATTCCCTTCAGGGGATCTGACCTCACCTCCTGACCACAACCCCTCCTTCACCTAATCCACAGATGTCCATCTGCCTCCCCTATAGCAATATTTGATCTCCTCCCATGCACCCAGCACATTCCACAGCCACTCTGTCTTTCTACAGATCTCACTCCTTTATATACTATGCGTCTGATCTATCATGTCTTTAATATCTCAATGTTCAAAGTATCGAAGTATCGCAGCTGTGCAGCATCTAGATGGTTGCTAGATATATGGTGGTCAATGATTGCGAGTCGCTCCAATACACTATAAAATACTGAAAGATGACTGCTGCCTGGATAAAGTAGCCTAAAGCAGTTGAACTACTCACAGCTCAGATGTCTGGATGTGCGTGGCGGTGCCCTCGATGGTGTTGCAGTAGTCGCTGGCAAATTTGGTGACGATCTGCAGCAGGGTGGTGCTATGGTCCTCTACTGGCTGGCCGTAGCTGCTGAGCCAGGCCTGGTATTGGGCACCTAGCACGTCACACGAGTCTTCAACTCCGGCAGGCAATCCCGGATGTGGAGCATGAGGAAGTAGCTCAGGGTGTCGGCCAGGTAGCGAAACCCGCAGCGGGAGGCCAGAGATGGGTAGTGGCACTGGAGGAAGGCCTGCTCTTCCCACGCCATGTCCTCTATGCTCTTCTGGGTGTTGACGTCATGCTGTCTCCTAGAGGGGAGAAACATGGAGAGTGACACCTGGAGTTAGAGAAGACTTCCCAGTGGCTCTGCGTGATCAAATAGTCACCAGTTAGCTCCAGCATAGCAGGAAATAATACACCTCAATTGCAGGATGAAGCACTTTTGAAATGGCCTTTACTATATCTGTAACATTTCTTTAAAACACTAATCCTCAGCACTCTGGGGGAGTGTGCTAACCTACTGACTTCAGACAGCCTTCCCTGTGAGTTGCTATGATTGACTCAGCTCAGTGAAATTGCTTCTGAAAATTATTTAACATTTCAGCCTCTGAGGTGTGAATATGTCGTTTTTTGGGAATCTTGCAACCTTGGTGAAAAATCACTCACATAACTCATACATCAGCCCTGTGCTGGAAACCAATGAGCAAGACATGGCACACATATTTCAGCAGGATGTGTGAGAACCTAATATCGATCTCAAAGTGGGGAGACAGAAATCTTTAATTGCTGAATGATTGTTTGGCAGATGCAACTAAATTGAGCTGGTGAATAGCATTGGAACATTTGTTGTTACCAGGTACCAGTTACCAGGGTACCAGAGTTAATTTAACGACACAAATGACTCAGATCCATCATACTCAGTCTGATAGATGTGGTACAATGATCACATTTTTACATGCCATCTTTCACTGCTATGGAGCTGCATCTTTTAAAGCATCGTGGTGACATCATCCAGTAAAAATGTTAGATAAGTTACAGGCATATGATATAGACAAACCTGTTGACCACTCCCACAATTCCAAGCTGCATTGGAATGACCCGACACAGTAAGACCTCCAGAGCATCTGTCCCTGCGTCCATCAGGTCCAGCTTACTGAACACCAGCAGTGTTCTACGGCCTGCAAGACACACATGGGCACAAAAGCTGGGTAAAGACAAGCCCCTTTTGTCCATGGCTCTCATATACAGTGGGGAGAACAAGTATTTGATACACTGTCAATTTTGCAGGTTTTTCTACTTACAAAGCATGTAGAGGTCTGTCATTTTTATCATAGGTACATTTAAACTGTGAAAGATTGAATCTAAAACAAAAATCCAGAAAATCACATTGTATGATTTTTAAGTAATTAATTTGCATTTTCTTGCATGACATAAGTATTTGATCACCTACCAACCAATAAGAATTCCGGCTCTCACAGACCTGTTAGTTTTTCTTTAAGAAGCCCTCCTGTTCTCCACTCATTACCTGTATTAACTGCACATGTTTGAACTTGTTACCTGTATAAAAGACACCTGTCCACACACTCAATCAAACAGACTCCAACCTCTCCACAATGGCCAAGACCAGAGAGCCTTGTAAGGACATCATGGCTAAATTGTAGACCTGCACAAGGCTGGGATGGACTACAGGACAATAGGCAAGCAGCTTGGTGAGAAGGCAACAACTGTTGGCGCAATTATTAGAAAATTGAAGAAGTTCAAGATGACGGTCAATCACCCTCTGTCTGGGGCTCCATGCAAGATCTCACCTCGTGGGGCATCAATGATCATGAGGAAGGTGAGGGATCAGCCCAGAACTACACGGCAGGACCTGGTCAATGACCTGAAGAGAGCTGGGACCACAGTCTCAAAGAAAAGCATTAGTAACACACTACGCCATCATGGATTAAAATCCTGCAGCGCACGCAAGGTCCCCCTGCTCAAGCCAGCGCATGTCCAGGACCGTCTGAAGTTTGCCAATGACCATCTGGATGATCCAGAGGAGGAATGGGAGAAGGTCATGTGGTCTGATGAGACAAAAATATAACTTTTTGGTCTAAACTCTACTCGCCGTGTTTGGAGGAAGAAGAAGGATGAGTACAACCCCAAGAAGCATCTCAAGGTCCTGGAGTGGCCTAGCCAGTCTCCAGACCTGAACCCAAAATAAAATATTTGGAGGGAGCTGAAAGTCTGTATTGCCCAGCGACAGCCCCGAAACCTGAAGGATCTGGAGGTCTGTATGGAGGAGTGGGCCAAAATCCCTGCTGCAGTGTGTGCAAACCTGTTCAAGAACTACAGGAAACGTATGATCTCTGTAATTGCAGACAAAGGTTTCTGTACCAAATATTAAGGTCTGCTTTTCTGATGTATCAAATACATATGTCATGCAATAAAATTATAATTAATTACTTAAAAATCATACAATGTGATTTTCGGGATTTTTGTTTTAGATTCCGTCTCTCACAGTTGAAGTGTACCTATGATTTTAAAAATTATAGACCTCTACATGTTTTGTAAGTAGGAAAACCTGCAAAATTGGCAAGTGTATCAAATACGTGTTCTTCCCACTGTACATACATACTAACAATATTTGAATGGCAGTTCATTATGTCCTCTAAAATGTGTTGTGCATTTAGGAGTCACTTATCTTAAAGTTCACTGAGGTCAAACCTAAAAAGTAACATTGACCAGGTTTACTGATATTTATTTCAACGAACAAACAATACATATACACTGAAAAGACATGCAATGAGAAATGAAGCAGCATAAGTGTACAGTATGCCTCAGCATCTGGGTCGACCTCGCTTTGCCCATTTAATGGCATCAGAGGTGGCCAAGTCAGAGTTGGCAGGAGACACAGAGGATAAGGGAGTTGGGGTTGGAGATGAAGGATAGAATCCTGTCTTGGACTTGAGCTCCTGTCCTCTGGCTAGTCTCCAACTGGAACCTTGTACATCAACAATAAATAACTCTACAATACTGTAAATAAATATACATATGTATTTGTTTTCTATGAGTAATGGTATTTATTTTACCATGAAGAACATCATAGTTCTGCATATTCAAGTAAGTGGGATTAATACACTGGTTGGTATTACCTTGGTTATTCCTGGCAAATCAACCAGTGTGAGATTGAGGACATGAGGAGAGAAAATAGATGAGCTCAAATAGATGAGCTCAGGGCTGATTCCCTAGGGGTCACAAGAGGAAATACAGATGGCGATAGAGAAGCAGAGAAATTAAATCAGTTGCTCATAAACTAGAAATAAGCCATATTTACCCACAACTATTTATCCAAATCACGTTGCCTCCCAAGCTACGTTCAGTCTCTTCTTCAATCTCCAACCTCCTTGCGGATCTATAATTTAAACAGAGAGATGGAATACTGAAATATCGACTTCACCAACACCCTTAGAAGCATGACATTAGGAGATACAGTGTGTTTGAGACCACCTAAAGCGAGACCGATTCAAGACCAAGACCGGAGCAAATCGAGTCCGAGTCAAGACCAAGACCGGAGGGGGACAAGGGTCTGAGACCGAGTCAAGACCAAGGCCGGAGGGGGACAAGGGTCTGAGACCGAGTCAAGACCAAGGCCGGAGGGGGACAAGGGTCTGAGACCGAGTCAAGACCAAGACCGGAGGGGGACAAGGGTCTGAGACCGAGTCAAGACCAAGACCGGAGGGGGACAAGGGTCTGAGACCGAGTCAAGACCAAGACCGGAGGGGGACAAGGGTCTGAGACCGAGTCAAGACCAAGACCGGAGGGGGACAAGGGTCTGAGACCGAGTCAAGATCGAGACCGGAGGGGGACAAGGGTCTGAAACCGAGTCAAGACCAAGACCGGAGGGGGACAAGGGTCTGAGACAGAGTCAAGACCAAGACCGGAGGGGGACAAGGGTCTGAGACCGAGTCAAGACCAAGACCGGAGGGGGACAAGGGTCTGAGACCGAGTCAAGACCAAGGCCGGAGGGGGACAAGGGTCTGAGACTGAGTCAAGATCGAGACCAGAAAAATGTGAGTCCATTTCGAGACCATGATTGTAATTGTCAAATCACCACCATAATTCAGAGTTCAAAATGTCCAGTATTTCTGTGTTCATATTTCAGAACAACATATGGATTCTTTAAACATTCAGAAAAGCGAAAAAATGCATACTGAGGGAAATTATTACTAACCCAAAACACAGTGGGGAACAACGGGTCTTCAACGTCTTCAGAGAGGGGCTAAGGATTTATAAAATAATTATTATAATAATCATTAATTTTCAAAGATTTTTTAATTGAACCCTTTCCAACAATAACTGAAGCGATTAACACTGAAGAGAAGAAAAATATCTAATCAAGGTTTTTCTTTGCTGGTCTCTGGGGAGATAGCTCGCTAGATTTAAGTTAACCATTGGCTAGGTCATCAGAAGCTAGATAAAGGCATCTTCCATTGAACTGCATTATGGCCAAATGTTGAGTGACAGTTGAATCAACCAATCACATTTTGACTTCATGTCTGCCTTCTTGAAGGCCAACATGTCACTGCACAACAGCAAGCAGTAGTTATCCCACAGTCTACCTAGCTAGCTTTTGTTGTCGACGAGTATTTTCCCAACAATGCTTTAGTGTATGTCATGGAACGTTGATTCAAATATAACTTATTTTTAAAACCTCTTATAAAGTTGGTTTTGTAGTGTAAACTGGGAATTTAATATTTTTGACTGATATTGTGATTTTGTGTTTAATTTTTTCAAAGTAGTTCATTATTATGTCCGAGTTCATGGTCTACTTATCGTTTAAGATCATGCTGTGTGTGACTGCTGCCTTTCCATCAGCCCTATGCAGTGGTGCCTGGAGAAGTGGGTATACTTTAATTTAGGCAAAAAGTTCCCACCAAGCGAAGGAAAAGAACCCTGTGTGAAAACTCCTGTTTCCCTATGAGTTCTCCTACAGATTTTCACTCTCAAACATTTTTTTTAATAGACAAAATACCCAACTTTGATGATCTAAGTACACAACAATGCTTAAACCACATCAATATGATGAGGTGGGCCTGCCACGGTTCCCCAGTGAGTCCACCCACGCCCATCCATGTCTACGCCCCTGATGCAAACAGGCATGATGACAATTGCGCATTACAAATAGCCTACTAACCAACACTTCGAACAAGGCCTTCCGAGTGGCGCAGCAGTCTAAGGCAATGCATCGCAGTGCTTGAGGCGTCCCTACAAAGTCGGGTTCGATCTCGGGCTATGTCGCAGCAGGCCGCAACCCGGAGACGGCGCACAATTGGCTCAGCGTCGTATGGGTTAGGGGAGGGTTTGGCTGGCCGGGATGTCCTTGTCCCATCACGCTCTAGCGACTCCTCGCAGTGGCATGCACACTGACACAGTCGCCAGTTGTACGGTGTTTCCTCCGACACAATGGTGTGGCTGGCTTCCAGGTTATGCGAGCAGTGCGGCTTGGCTGTGTCGTGTTTCAGAGCATGCATGGCTCTCTACCTTTTGGATATCACAAAATTGGGGTGAAAACGTTTTTTTTGTTTAAAAAAAAATATATTTTTATAAATAAATAAATACTAAACTTTTTCTATACCTTGTTTGCATACCCTAGAATTTACTGGTAGATATCAAACATTGAAACGTCTTTATTACCCTACCGGCTACGGATGTCATTCTTCTGTGAGCTGCTCCATGTCAAAACCAGTTGAGAGCTGCACACCCTTGCCGCCTGCAGATTCTATTCCTTTGAAACTAAACTGTATGGCGCACATGTGAATATATTTCACGTGTTTTGCGACTGTGTAGGCTACTGTGCATGTTCTCTATTGTACTATATAATTGATACTGTTAAGTCATATACTGCCACTACACTACTCAAATCAACTTTGATACACATCAGTAGAGATTAAGGAGTATAAGCAATGCCCACTGAAAAACAAGTGGGTATACGGTTTTTAACTGCATATACCCTACACGGCATAACTGGCCCTTTGTGTTTCACAAAAAGTACACTCTCCTACATAAATGCACTGGTCTTACAGTTGCTGTCCTTTCAGAATCACAAACCTGTCACACTGCGCAAACATGTCTATAATAAACGCTGTTAAGATAATCATGTTTCAAGAAAGTGTGTGTATATATTTAGCCTGGCGAAGCTGACTGACTGGAAGCTGATAATTTAGTTTTTTACTCCACTGGTCTCGGGAAGAAATTACGAGTCCTCACTGTCCGAGAACGAGTCAAGACGGAGTACAACTATATTCGACAAGACCGAGATGCTCAATATGTGATTGAATCCTTGGTCTCGAGACCTGTCTAGAGTACTACAACACTGGACATACAAGTACCAAGACTCTCAGACAATGCAATGCTGTTCTACAAATATGGCATAGCGAATGATGGTGTCACATACCTGGTTCTTGCTGTGAAGGAATGTGCCCCATTCCTCAGCCTTGATCCGTTGACAAAATATAAGGGAAGGAGTGTAAAATAATGTGCAAACAAAGGAAATATTCAAATCACATATAAAACATAGACTTGGATGGGGTTTATCAGTATAGAAGGCAATATGACAGAGACAGAGTTTGTAAGTTGATGTGATGATTAGACAGAGTAAATGAAAAATGATGAGGATCACAAGATGATATTAAGACGAATGACAACACAACAGGTCCATGCAGATAAACTATGGAATTAAAGACCTGGGTAGGTGTTTGCGTTTTGTTTTACCCCATTTCCTGAGAAAAGCAGTGAAGGGAAAGTAAATATAATGTTAGAAAATAGGAACAAAATATCTGAAAGATTTTTATCCAGTGAGTGAAACTACATGCATGCGAGATAGAAAAGAGCAGAAGCTGGAACCTAACCGTTCAGACCACAGTCCTACCTACATACAGGTTATGGACAATTTGCTCTTTTAGTTTGCCCAGTAAGTTTCTTCTAGGACAAAGCAACAACTACTAGCCACTTTAAACAATGCCACTTAATATAATGTTTACATACCCTACATTACTCATCTCATATGTATATACTGTACTCTATACCATCTACTGCATCTTGCCATCTTTATGTAATACATGTATCTGTCATGTTTGTCATTTATTATCATGTCTTGTCCCTGTGCTCCCCATGCTATTCGTTTCCCTCTGCTGGTCTTATTTGGTTCTTTCCCTCCTTCTATCTCTCTCCCCCTCCCTCTCTCACTCTCTCGCTCTCTCTTCTCTCTATCGTTCCGTTCCTGCTCCCAGCTGTTCCTATTCCCCTAATCATCATTTAGTCTTCCCACACCTGTTCCCGATCCTTTCCCCTGATTAGAGTCCCTATTTATTCCTTTGTGATCCGTTCCTGTCCCGTCGGTTCCTTGTATTGTATTCACCATGCTGTGATTGCGTTTCGCCCTGTCCTGTCGTGTTTTTGCTGTGATTGTGTATCGCCCTGTCCTGTCGTGTTTTTTGCCTTCGTCAGATGCTGCGGGTGAGCAGGTGTCTCTGTCGACTGCGGCCTGCGCCTACCCGGCGACCTGCAGTCTGTGGCCGCTTCTCCAGTTGTTTCCCCTCTACAAGTCTAGAGGATTTCTGTTATTCCGTTTTGGACTTAAATAAACTCTGTTTCTGTTAAGTCGCTTTTGGGTCCTCTTTCACCTGCATGACAGAAGGAACCGACCAAGGAATGGACCCAGCGACTACAGACGCTCGTTACACTGCCGTCAAGATCCAAGGAGCCATGCTCGGCAGACACGAGCAGGAATTGTCTGCTGCTCGCCATGCCGTGGAGAACCTGGCCGCTCAGGTTTCCGACCTCTCTGGACAGTTCCAGAGTCTACGTCTCGTGCCACCTGTTACTTCCTGGCCGGCCGAGCCTCCAGAACCTAGGGTTAATAACCCACCTTGCTACTCCGGGCAGCCCACTGAGTGCCGCTCCTTTCTCACGCAGTGTGAGATTGTGTTCTCTCTCCAACCCCACACATACTCTAGAGAGAGAGCTCGGGT
Organism: Oncorhynchus gorbuscha; assembly: GCF_021184085.1. Taxonomy (NCBI): domain Eukaryota; kingdom Metazoa; phylum Chordata; class Actinopteri; order Salmoniformes; family Salmonidae; genus Oncorhynchus; species Oncorhynchus gorbuscha. Next base: position 56,515,434 of record NC_060176.1, read on the forward strand.
TGCTTACGTCATTTCACTCCTTACTGGCCGGGCTCGAGAATGGGGCACAGCTATCTGGGAGGCAAGGGCTGATTGCTCTAACAAATTCCAGAACTTTAAAGAGGAGATGATTCGGGTTTTTGACCGTTCAGTTTTTGGTGGGGAGGCTTCTAGGGCCCTGGCTTCCTTATGCCAAGGTGAACGGTCCATAACGGATTATTCCATTGAGTTTCGCACTCTTGCTGCCTCTAGTGAGTGGAACGAGCCGGCGCTGCTCGCTCGTTTTCTGGAGGGACTCCACGCAGTGGTTAAGGATGAGATTCTCTCCCGGGAGGTTCCATCAGATGTGGATTCTTTGATTGCTCTCGCCATCCGCATAGAACGACGGGTAGATCTTCGTCACCGGGCTCGTGGAAGAGAGCTCGCATCAACGGTGTTTCCCTGCTCCGCATCGCAACCATCTCCCTCCTCTGGCTTTGAGACTGAGCCCATGCAGCTGGGAGGGATTCGCATCTCGAATAAGGAGAGGGAACGGAGGATCACCAACCGCCTGTGCCTCTATTGCGGAGTTGCTGGACATTTTGTTAATTCATGTCCAGTAAGAGGCCAGAGCCCATCAGTAAGCGGAGGGCTACTGGTGAGCGCTACTACTCAGGTCCCTTCATCTAGATCTTGTACTACTATGTCGGTCCATCTACGCTGGACCGGTTCGGGTGCTACATGCAGTGCTTTGATTGACTCTGGGGCTGAGGGTTGTTTCATGGACGAAGCATGGGTTCGGAAACATAACATTCCTTTCAGACCGTTAGACAGGCCTACGCCCATGTTTGCCTTAGATGGTAGTCATCTTCCCAGTATCAAATTTGAGACACTACCTTTAACTCTCACAGTATCTGGTAACCACAGTGAGACTATTTCTTTTTGATTTTCCGTTCACCGTTTACACCTGTTGTTTTGGGTCATCCCTGGCTAGTATGTCATAATCCTTCTATTAATTGGTCTAGTAATTCTATCCTATCCTGGAACGTTTCTTGTCATGTGAAGTGTTTAATGTCTGCCATCCCTCCCGTTTCTTCTGTCCCTACTTCTCAGGAGGAACCTGGCGATTTGACAGGAGTGCCGGAGGAATATCATGATCTGCGCACGGTCTTCAGTCGGTCCCGAGCCAACTCCCTTCCTCCTCACCGGTCGTATGATTGTAGTATTGATCTCCTTCCGGGGACCACTCCTCCTCGAGGTAGACTATACTCTCTGTCGGCTCCCGAACGTAAGGCTCTCGAGGATTATTTGTCTGTGTCTCTTGACGCCGGTACCATAGTGCCTTCTTCTCCGGCCGGGGCGGGGTTCTTTTTTGTTAAAAAGAAGGACGGTACTCTGCGCCCCTGCGTGGATTATCGAGGGCTGAATGACATAACGGTTAAGAATCGTTATCCGCTTCCCTTATGTCATCAGCCTTCGAGATTCTGCAGGGAGCCAGGTGCTTTACTAAGTTGGACCTTCGTAACGCTTACCATCTCGTGCGCATCAGAGAGGGGGACGAGTGGAAAACGGCGTTTAACACTCCGTTAGGGCATTTTGAGTACCGGGTTCTGCCGTTCGGTCTCGCCAATGCGCCAGCTGTTTTTCAGGCATTAGTTAATGATGTTCTGAGAGACATGCTGAACATTTTTGTTTTTGTCTATCTTGACGATATCCTGATTTTTTCTCCGTCACTCGAGATTCATGTTCAGCACGTTCGACGTGTTCTACAGCGCCTTTTAGAGAATTGTCTCTACGTAAAGGCTGAGAAGTGCTCTTTTCATGTCTCCTCCGTTACTTTTCTCGGTTCCGTTATTTCCGCTGAAGGCATTCAGATGGATTCCGCTAAGGTCCAAGCTGTCAGTGATTGGCCCGTTCCAAGGTCACGTGTCGAGTTGCAGCGCTTTTTAGGTTTCGCTAATTTCTATCGGCGTTTCATTCGTAATTTCGGTCAAGTTGCTGCCCCTCTCACAGCTCTTACTTCTGTCAAGACGTGTTTTAAGTGGTCCGGTTCCGCCCAGGGAGCTTTTGATCTTCTAAAAGAACGTTTTACGTCCGCTCCTATCCTCGTTACTCCTGACGTCACTAGACAATTCATTGTCGAGGTTGACGCTTCAGAGGTAGGCGTGGGAGCCATCCTATCCCAGCGCTTCCAGTCTGACGATAAGGTTCATCCTTGCGCTTATTTTTCTCATCGCCTGTCGCCATCTGAGCGCAACTATGATGTGGGTAACCGTGAACTGCTCGCCATCCGCTTAGCCCTAGGCGAATGGCGACAGTGGTTGGAGGGGGCGACCGTTCCTTTTGTCGTTTGGACAGACCATAAGAACCTTGAGTACATCCGTTCTGCCAAACGACTTAATGCCCGTCAAGCTCGTTGGGCGTTGTTTTTCGCTCGTTTCGAGTTTGTGATTTCTTACCGTCCGGGTAGCAAGAACACCAAGCCTGATGCCTTATCCCGTCTGTTTAGTTCTTCTGTGGCTTCTACTGATCCCGAGGGGATTCTTCCTTATGGGCGTGTTGTCGGGTTAACAGTCTGGGGAATTGAAAGACAGGTTAAGCAAGCACTCACGCACACTGCGTCGCCGCGCGCTTGTCCTAGTAACCTCCTTTTCGTTCCTGTTTCCACTCGTCTGGCTGTTCTTCAGTGGGCTCACTCTGCCAAGTTAGCTGGTCATCCCGGTGTTCGAGGCACTCTTGCGTCTATTCGCCAGCGCTTTTGGTGGCCGACTCAGGAGCGTGACACGCGCCGTTTCGTGGCTGCTTGTTCGGACTGCGCGCAGACTAAGTCGGGTAACTCTCCTCCTGCCGGTCGTCTCAGACCGCTCCCCATTCCTTCTCGACCATGGTCTCACATTGCCTTAGACTTCATTACCGGTCTGCCTTTGTCTGCGGGGAAGACTGTGATTCTGACGGTTGTCGATAGGTTCTCTAAGGCGGCACATTTCATTCCCCTCGCTAAACTTCCTTCCGCTAAGGAGACGGCACAAATCATTATTGAGAATGTATTCAGAATTCATGGCCTCCCGTTAGACGCCGTTTCAGACAGAGGCCCGCAATTCACGTCACAGTTTTGGAGGGAGTTCTGTCGTTTGATTGGTGCGTCCGTCAGTCTCTCTTCCGGGTTTCATCCCCAGTCTAACGGTCAAGCAGAGAGGGCCAATCAGACGATTGGTCGCATACTACGCAGCCTTTCTTTCAGAAACCCTGCGTCTTGGGCAGAACAGCTCCCCTGGGCAGAATACGCTCACAATTCGCTTCCTTCGTCTGCTACCGGGTTATCTCCGTTTCAGAGTAGTCTGGGTTACCAGCCTCCTCTGTTCTCATCCCAGCTTGCCGAGTCCAGCGTTCCCTCCGCTCAAGCGTTTGTCCAACGTTGTGAGCGCACCTGGAGGAGGGTGAGGTCTGCACTTTGCCGTTACAGGGCACAGACGGTGAGAGCCGCCAATAAACGCAGGATTAAGAGTCCAAGGTATTGTTGCGGCCAGAGAGTGTGGCTTTCCACTCGCAACCTTCCTCTTACGACAGCTTCTCGTAAGTTGACTCCGCGGTTCATTGGTCCGTTCCGTGTCTCCCAGGTCGTCAATCCTGTCGCTGTGCGACTGCTTCTTCCGCGACATCTTCGTCGCGTCCATCCTGTCTTCCATGTCTCCTGTGTTAAGCCCTTTCTTCGCACCCCGTTCGTCTTCCCTCCCCCTCCCGTCCTTGTCGAGAGCGCACCTATTTACAAGGTACATAAGATCATGGACATGCGTTCTCGGGGACGGGGTCACCAATACCTAGTGGATTGGGAGGGTTACGGTCCTGAGGAGAGGAGTTGGGTTCCGTCTCGGGACGTGCTGGACCGTTCACTCATCGATGATTTCCTCCGTTGCCGCCAGGATTCCTCCTCGAGTGCGCCAGGAGGCGCTCGGTGAGTGGGGGTACTGTCATGTTTGTCATTTATTATCATGTCTTGTCCCTGTGCTCCCCATGCTATTCGTTTCCCTCTGCTGGTCTTATTTGGTTCTTTCCCTCCTTCTATCTCTCTCCCCCTCCCTCTCTCACTCTCTCGCTCTCTCTTCTCTCTATCGTTCCGTTCCTGCTCCCAGCTGTTCCTATTCCCCTAATCATCATTTAGTCTTCCCACACCTGTTCCCGATCCTTTCCCCTGATTAGAGTCCCTATTTATTCCTTTGTGATCCGTTCCAGTCCCGTCGGTTCCTTGTATTGTATTCACCATGCTGTGATTGCGTTTCGCCCTGTCCTGTCGTGTTTTTGCTGTGATTGTGTATCGCCCTGTCCTGTCGTGTTTTTTTGCCTTCGTCAGATGCTGCGGGTGAGCAGGTGTCTCTGTCGACTGCGGCCTGCGCCTACCCGAAGCGACCTGCAGTCTGTGGCCGCTTCTCCAGTTGTTTCCCCTCTACAAGTCTAGAGGATTTCTGTTATTCCGTTTTGGACTTAAATAAACTCTGTTTCTGTTAAGTCGCTTTTGGGTCCTCTTTCACCTGCATGACAGTATCACTAGCCACTTTAAACAATGTCACTTCTATATGTTTACATACCCTACATTACTCATCTCATATGTATATACTGTACTCGATACCATCTACTGCATCTTGCCTATGCCGTTCTGTAACATCACTCATTCATATATTTTTACGGACATATTCTTCATCCCTTTACACTTGTGTTTATAAGATAGTTGTTGTGAAATTGTTAGGTTAGATTAATCATTGGTTATTACTGCATTGTCGGAACGAGAAGTACAAGCATTTCGCTACACTCGCATTAACATCTGCTAACCATGTGTATGTGACAAATAACATTTGATTTGATAATATTGAAATTAATTGAATGCATGTCAACTGGACTGGGTTTGGTTTGAGGAAGTGTGTCCAGTGTACTGTATGTCTGCTAGAAGTAACACGAGATTGGGTTTAAAGTGACAGTCATGTCTCTGTTCTGTGTCAAGTCCATACCCGTTTTCTTGCAGAATCCTCTCCATCAATGGGGGCACATTAACCAGCTGTAACACTAGGGGTCGCCGTGTGACTATCCCTGATCCCTGAGGCAAAAAGAAATCCCTTTCAACCAGACTCTCGAACACAGAACTCTTGGCGCTGCTCTGTAATGGGAAGAGAGGAGATTGATTTTAGAAAGGCTTTGACACTTTGCTACATTAATGATTCATTGCTATTATTTATGTTTTTTTTCATCTCCCTGGACATTGATCTGTTCATTTCAACAATAGCACAATTCTCTAGTGTAACAGGTAACAGTTGATTCTTGCATTTTGATTCTGTAATGACCTGAGATCCAACCACCACTATCTGAGGCAGCTGTATGATCTCTGCCCCCATTGTCATGAAGACTTCCTGGAGCCGGTTGATGATGGGAATTAGAGCCTCCATCGCTCAGGACTGGACACTATAGTTGGTAATAGAAAATGAAAGAAGCAATGGTGAGATTAAACACAATATTGTACTCATCAGTCTCTGTATTCCCCTACAAAACCAAAAACAAGAGACCTCTTACAGATATTAGATAAGCCTGTGTACAGTACCAAGCAATAAACACGTAATAGCTTAGTGTTTACTGTTGTGATTCATAAGCTCTTGTGATGATAGCCAACACATTACATAAGAAGGGTAGTCAGAATTTGAAAGGGAAAGGAATTCAGGCCCTAATGAGAGAAAACTGGAATCGTTTGGAGTTGACTGTTGATTTAGTGGCCACATATAGCTTGCTTGCTAGTTACTGTAAGCTTTGAAGATAGCATATAGAGTCTAGCTAATTAGTTAAGGGATCTGCCCCCTATTCACCCCAATGTTCGCATAAAATGACATACCCAAATCTAACTGCCTGAAGCTCAGGCCCTGAAGCAAGGATATGCATATTCTGTGTACCATTTGACAGGGACCACTTTTAGGTTTGTGGAAATGTGAAAGGAATGTAGCAGAATATAACACAATAGATCTGGTAAAAGATAATACGAAGACAAAAAACATATTTTTGTCGGTTTTTTGTACCATCATCTTTGAAATGCAAGAGAAAGGCCATAATGTATTATTCCAGCCCAGGTGTAATTTAGATGTTGGCCACTAGATGGCAGCAATGTATGTGCAAAGTTGTAGACTTATCCAAAGAACCATTGCATTTCTGTTCAAAATGCTGTATCAAGACTGCCCAAATGTGCCTAATTTATTTATTAATAACTTTTCATGTTCAAAATTGTGCATTCTCCTCAAACAATATCATTGTATTATTTCACTGTAATAGCTACTGTAAATTGGACAGTGCAGTAAGAAGAATTTAAGCTTTCTGCAAATATCAGATATGTCTATGTCCTGGGAAACGTTCTTGTTACTTACAACTTCATGCTAATCGCATTAGCCTACGTTAGCTCAACCGTCCAGTGGAAGGGACACCGATCCTTAACCCAACTTGCTTGTGAACCTCTGACCCTATCGTGCAATAACATTAGGCCTCATTTCACAAGCTAGACAGATTTTAAGCATGGCCAAGTCTGCATATCTTTTGCAACATGATTTTGCTATGAAGGGGAACAAACAAAGATGCTGCTGGACGGACGTCCTACTAGCTTAGTCGAATCTGGCCAAGATGCTCTGTCATGAGGAAGCAAGGAAAGTGGTTAGCTAGCTGTTTCCTTACCGGAGGAGGACACGGTGAAGGCACGTTCTACTTCATACTGTAATGATAACTACAGCAACTGAAGTTGTGTATTATCTACTATTTAGCGCTGACCGACAACAAATCGGTTTGTATTCAAGGTGTGATAGAAAATTGGGTGTTCTCGCATTTTAAAAAGAGGTGATTGGTCATACAACGTGATTCGTATACATTTATTGTATTTATTTTTTAAGGGGTGGATCAGCTTAATATTGCGGAAAGAATGTTGCTTCCATCAATGTAATTGTCTGCATCATTTCCAATCCCCCATATATTTTTGGGGTAGATATATATATCCATACACACATGTATACATATACACACAAAGTGGGGCAAAAAAGTATTTAGTCAGCCACCAATTGTGCAAGTTCTCCCACTTAAAATGGCGAGAGAGGCCTGTAATTTTCATCATAGGTACACTTCAACTATGACAGAAAAAAACAAGTAAAAATCCAGAAAATCACATTGTAGGATTTTTTATGAATTTATTTGCAAGTTATGGTGGAAAATAAGTATTTGGTCACCTACAAACAAGCAAGATTTCTGGCTCTCACAGACCTGTAACTTCTTCTTTAAGAGGTTCCTCTGTCCTCCACTCATTACATGTATTAATGGCACCTGTTTGAACTTGTTATCAGTATAAAAGACACCTGTCCACAACCTCAAACAGTCACACTCCAAACTCCACTATGGCCAAGACCAAAGAGCTGTCAAAGGACACCAGAAACAAAATTGTAGACCTGCACCAGGCTGGGAAGACCGAATCTGCAATAGGTAAGCAGCTTGGTTTGAAGAAATCAACTGTGGGAGCAATGGAAGACAGGATGGAAGACATACAAGACCACTGATAATCTCCCTCAATCTGGGGCTCCACGCAAGATCTCACCCCTCACCCAAATTACTATACAAAATTCTTGCAACTAATAGAATGTTATATATATGGGGGATACAATCTTCCCAGCTCTGCAGATTTTGCTGTGAGGAGGCAGTCATTAGATAATTTATTTTGGTTTTGTCCATATGTATCTCGTTTTTGGTCAAAGGTCCAGGAATGGCTGAAGTATTGCAACATTTGCCTAGAACTAACACTACAGATAGCAATACTGGGTGATTTGAAAAGCCATAGTCAATCAATCAATAACATAATATTTATTTTAGCAGAAATGTTTATTTTTAATTTACAATCTTTAGACGCTATGAGAATAGAAAGGTTCAATTATTTTGTGAAGCATCACAGCACAGTTCAAAAATATATGGCAAATAGAAATCTGAAATGGATGATGTTGAGAGATAGATGGGAGGGGTTGAATGGAGCTGAAGGGTGGGACTAATAACAAGATAAACAATGTAAAACATACGGGATCTGTAAAATGTATATCGGTTCAGAATATTTGTGAAATAGCACAGTTACAAATAGAAATCAAACTGGATGGACATCAGAAATAGAGGAAGGACTAAAAACAAACAAAAAATAACTATTGTAAAATAGACTGTGTCTGTAAAATGTGTATAAGATGTATAAATTGAAGTTGAAAGCCGAAGTGTTTATTAGTTTACTCCAATTGGAGTATTGGTGGTAGGGTTTGCGGAGAATAAAAATAAAAGTATATTCTTTTAAAAAGTATGTACTGTACCACTTGGGTTTCAGTAATAATGATATCAGACCTTCTTGTTGCGTGTCTGATAATCTACCATTTATATAGGAGTGGTTAAAACATGCTAATAATGGTCCTTTGAGTATATCAAAAAAAGTTTTGTATACTTCTACTGGTATGCCATCCAGCCCTGGAGTTTTCCCAACCTTAAAAACCCCAATTGCATCAAGCAGTTCCTCCTCTGTGATTTGGCCTTCACATGAGTCTTTCTGTACAGATGTTAATTTTACATTATTATTAGGAAAAAAAATCCATACAATTAGTTTCAGTTAGTGGAGATGGAGGAGCCTGAAACAAAAATATATTCTTAAAGTACTTTACGTCCTCTTTCAAAATATAATTTGGTGAATCATGCGTGACTCCATCATTAGTAATACATTTTAATACATTTTTTTTGGTAGCATTTCTATTTTGAAGATTGATAAAGAATTTGGTGCATTTTTTCCCCATATTCCATCCAGTTCGATTTATTTTTATAATATATTACACTGGATATTTCTTGAATAAGTTCCTCCATTTCTTTTTGTTTTTCCTCTAACTTATTCTGTGCCTCTATGGTACCGTTTCTATTGCTATCTAACTGTACTGTTAGTCCTTCAATTTCCTTTGTTAATATGGACTCTTTTGATCTAAATTGCTTTTGTTTTATAGATGAGTACTGAATTGCATGGCCTCTAAAGGCACACTTAAAAGTGTCCCATATAATAAGGGGATCTGCTGTACCTATATTATGGCTGAAAAAGTCAGTTATAAATGATTCTGTCCTAGTTCTAAACAATTTATCATCTTGTAGGCTTTGATTAAATTTTCAATAGCCCACGTGGAAATTCTGTAAGAGTAATATATATGCCAATTATGTGATGATCCGACCGCATTCTGTCCCCTGTCAACACTTTTTTTTAAATTTTGGCATAAGAAAGTAGTCAAGACGACTAGCTTGATTAAGCCTCCGCCATGTATATTTCACTAGGTTAGGGTATTTAAGTCTCCATATATCCACTAATTCCAATATATCCATGACATTCATGATTTCCTTAAGTGCCTGAGGGTGATAGTTTGTAGTGTGATTTCCTTTCCGGTCCATGAGGTATTTAAGAACGTATTAAAATCTCCCACCATAATAATAGAGTCTGGTGTTGCTTGTAGAGTTGATAAATTCTTATATATATTTTCAAAGAATCTTGGATTATCATTATTCGGACCGTATAGGTTAATAAGCCATATAATGTTTATTGTCCCAAAACATGTTTAAAATAATCCATCTACCTTGAGGATCTGTTTGGACAATTTGCACATTTGGATCAAAATTACTGTTAATTATTACTGTTAATTATAACCATCACCCCTTTTGAATTTCTTTGCCAAGGGGAGAAATATATCTACCCCCCCCCAGTTCTTTTTCCACAAAACTTAATCTAAAATTTTTGAATGGGTTTCCTGTAAACAATATATATTATATTCCTTCTCTTTTAGTCAGGTAAATACTGATAGTCTTTTCTTATTATCTGCTAGGCCATTACAATTGTAACTGGCTATACTTATTTCACCACTTACCATAATGAGACACAACTTTCAATTATTTTTTTTCAAAATATATGTTTGTAAACGTACCATTAAAAAGTAACATGATGATTGGGTGTCTATATACTGTAGCTGTACCATGATATTTGCATTGCTACTAAGTAAACCTCCAATTGGTTCCTACTATTCCACCTGCTAAAAGCCCTCCTCATCCTGAGTTGGGATGTCATCCCAATGCCCGGCAGACCACCCCCTACCCCGTATCCCATAGCCCTGAACTGACTGGGATCCATCCTTTGAAAAGAGCACACAGTGCCATTTACCGAAATGAAGTAGATCAACTGCCAAATGCATTTCCATCGCCCTCACCTCGATTTGTATTATACATAGCTGTGGATCATCCTCTATTGTCCCTAACATCTTTTACTCCTTCGCAACAGTTGTGGGATACACACATACACCCACACACACTCAACCCTTTCCCCCCACACAACCATAAACTCCCATTCTCAACAGTTGCACCATCCCAGAGCCCAACTCAAGAAAGGTCTTGATTTACAAATGCACTTACATTTGCAGCTGCATGAGAAGGCCTGCAAGACCGCGCAAAAAATGTGCAGAAATTGAGATATTTTATTAATCATTGTCACATCCTAGATGATAGAGGTCAAATGTACACCTTTTCCCTGAAACACCCACAATACGGTCACCCATATTGACGATATTCCCAAGCATCTCTATGCAGTCAGACTTTTGATTTTGTGCCACCAGGGTCACAATAATATACCCTCTCTCTGAATGTCCGAGTGTGTCCGCCTCCCCATGGGTTACTGGGGAAGCAAGGAAAGTGGTTATCTAGCGGTTTCCTTATCGGAGGAGGACACGGTGAAGGCTTTCCTCCAAATCCAAGAACGTTCTCACTTCATACTGTAATGATAACTACAGCAACTGAAGTTGTGTATTATCTACTATTTAGCGCTGTCTGCAGTTTAACTTTTTATGGCTGCAGGGGCAGTATTGAGTAGCTTGGATGAAAAGGTGCCCATTGTAAATGGTCAGCTCCTCAGTCTCAGTTGCTAATATATGCATAGTATTATTAGTATTGGATAGAAAACACTCTAAAGTTCCCAAGACTGTCAAAATATTGTCTGTGAGTATAACAGAACTGATTTTGCAGGCAAAATCCTGAGGAAAATCAAAACAGGAAGTGGCTTCAATTTTGAAAACTCCATGTTCCATAGCCTTTCTTTGCTGGATTTAAGGGGATATGAACCAGATTCCTTTCCTATCGCTTCCTCAAGGTGTCAACAGTCTTCAGACATAGTTTCAGAATTTTATTTTGAAAAATGAGCCAGAACGATAACATTGTGTCAAGTGGTCACATGAGTTTTGCTCACGCAACAGAAATTGGATAGGTATTGCGTTCCCCTCTCCAACTGACATTTGCGGTTGATATATTACCAATTATATATTTTAAAAACAACCTGAGGAATGATTATAAAAAACATTTGACATGTTTCTGTGGACATTATGGAAACTATTTGGAATTTTAGTCTGCGTTGTCGTGACCGCTCTTTCCTATGGATTTCTGAACATAACGCGACAAACAAACGGAGGTATTTTGGATCTAAAAATAATCTTTATGGAACAAAAGGAACATTTGTTGTGTAACTGGGAGTCTCGTGAGTGAAAACATCCGAAGATCATCAAAGGTAAACAATTAATTTGATTGCTTTTCTGATTTTCGTGACCGAGCTACCTGATGCTAAGTGTACTTAATGTTTATCGTGCGATCGATAAACTTACACAAATGCTTGGATTGCTTTCGTTGTAAAGCATAATTTCAAACTCTGACACGACAGGTGGATTAACAAAAGGCTAATCTGTGTTTTCCTATATTGCACTTGTGATTTCATGAATATAAATATTTATAGTAATATTTATTGTATGTAGCGCTATGCTATTCAGCGGTTGTTGATGACACTTATCCCGATATCGGGATTGCAGCCATAACAAGTTAAGCGACAACAAACCGGTTTGAATTCAGAGTTGATTGGTCATACAACGTGTTTCATATACATGTATTTCTTAGCTGATTGGTTTAAATAAAGATCTCATCATTTTTGACAACGCCCTCCACGCTTTTTTAAAAGAGCAATTAAAATAAAATAAAAAATGTAAACAAAGGGTGCGTTTGTAAATTCACTCTGGAGTGCCAAAGAGCGCTCGTAAAGCTTTGTCAGATTGTCCGTTCGTAAATTCGGGTTGATCAGAGCGTTCTGACCTCTCAACGTCAGTCAAGCACCCAAGCTAACTGGCTAAAGTTAGCTACCTTGCTAGTTACAGTACTTCCAGACATAAATGAGAGAACACATCACTCTGGCCATTTTACTTGCCCTAGCAGAGCTGGTTAGGCTGTTTTCATGTTATACAGAGGGTTGGTGACTAACTGTGCTGCTGGTAACAATTGAATTAAGGTTTTTTGCCAATGTTTACTGACACCGGCCATATTCAACTGGGTGTTGAGCTTTCGTAAACTCGGCAGTTATTCTGATCTCAAGCACTCTGAAAATAGAGTAGATAGCCAGGGTGAATTTACGAACGCGCCCTGTATAGAACAGAGTATACAAACAGTCAGGGGAATACAGACAATACATTATATATAAGACCTTGTATGGCAGTTCTATCTTTGCAGAAAATGTTATTGTTAGGGATGGAAATTTCAGGGTTTTTGGTGGTTTTCCTAAACCAGGATTCAGACACGGCTAAAACATTCGGGTTGGCAGAATATGCTAAAGCAGTGAATAAAACAAACTTAGGGAGTAGGCTTCTAATGTTAACATGCATGAAACCAAGGCTTTTATGGTTACAGAAGTCAACAAATGAGAGCACCTGGGGAGTAGGATTAGAGCTAGGCACTGCATGTCCTGGATTAACCTCTACATCACCAGAGGAGAAGTAGGATAAGGGTACGGCTAAAGGCTATAAGAACTGGCCGTCTAGCATGTTCAGAACAGAGAAAAGGGAGCAGTTTTTGGGCACAATAGCATAGATTCAAGGCATAATGTACAGACAAAGGTATGGTAAGAAGAGAGTACATTGGAGGTAAACCTAGGCATTGAGTAATAAAGAGAGAGATATAGTCTCTAGAGACGTTTAAACCAGGTGATGTCATCCCATATGTGGGAGGTGGAAGAACATAGTTGGTCATTTCATCTCGAGTGTTCCACTTATTCAATATTTTATATAATGTGCAGATGTATAATGTGCAGCAACCCAACAGAAACAAAATGTACTTGGCAACAACTGAAGAATGAAATATGAAAATATACTTCAAAAAGGTAAGGCATAATTTAATTACAAGCAATTGTGATGTTTAGCCTACCCTACCTAATTAAACAGCATTCAGCGGCTATGTTCAACATGTGATATATTTAAGTAGTTTAAGTAACCTTTTTTTCTTAGAAAATTTCACTTTCAGTCATCCCAACACTACCCGTATTTAATATTGTCTATTTGAAAGTAACACCTAAATGCCTTTGTACATACAAATCTCCAAATTTGTGCTTATTGGACATGTTCAAATTTGACCTCCATTATAGCCAATAGAACAAGTCTGAGGGTCAAAAAACAACTCAGAGGCTGAAGAGATGGCCCTCAAAATAGTGGGAGACCTATTGCTGAAGGCATCTCTGGAGGAAGCTCATCTGAAACAACTACCCCCCCCCACTAGGACAAAGGGGCCTACATAAGAGGTTAGTTATTGAAATTAATGATATATGTACATTCATCCTTTTGCCAGTATTACCTCAGTGATCTTAGACACAACTTGGCACACTGATTTTCTTGTAGCGGTACAATTCTTTGTAGTTGACTGTTACTTTTTCAGGTTCTTAGTTGTCCTTCAGACATCAATCTATTTTAAGGTGACTCAGAGTTATATATTTGAAAAATTGTGACATGGCCTGCACACTGTTGTAAAAACATGTGGGACACTTTTCTGGGTAAAGTTATAATTTAACTGTCTAATCTTCATCTTCTACCAGTTACTGATGGTGTAATCTGTCTGGTGGCGCCTTCTGCCATAGGACTTCCATGCAGTTGTAAGTACTCTTAGTACTCATTTGTCATAATGGGTTAGAGTAGAACACCAAAATTGTTCATTTTCATTACAGGAGGATGATGAAGATGCCTTGTCAGCTCCCACAGAGAGGGTAGAGAGGCCTATTGAGGTTTACACCTTAAAAATAACATCTAACAGTTGATAGTGTTGTGCCATAATAAAATGTGCACCTTTTTCTCTAACAGAGCAATGCTGGAAATTACAATGAAGAAAAGGGTCCCATCCACCTCCAAAGCACAATTTACAGCATTAGCCCATGAATTACAATGAAACTAAGTTGAACTTGCACGGTGAAATTCAATGTAATTTATACTTGCAGGAAATCAAGACTTCATAAAAAGGCATATTGTGTCTATTTGACATGGGGGAGGTGATGGGTGAATCCGAAAATGGTAGCATATTGTCTCTGACTGCTCTTCCATCTCGTGCGTCAGTGTGTGGTCAGGATTGTTATCAGGATCGTTCACTGCTTGAGTAGGACATTGTTCTCCTCTAATTGTGGCAATGTTGTGGAGAATCACACATGCCACAATAATGTCACATGCCCTTTCTGGGGTGACCCTGAGCCTACGAATACACTGGAACTGGGCCTTGAGCATCCTAATGGTCATCTCTACCCTGGTTCGTGTCCTGCAGTGAGCCAAGTTATGTTTCTGCGGGTCGGGATCAGGATAAGGGGTCAGCAATTAGGGCTGCCAGGGGTACCCTCTGTCACCGAGCAGGTAACCATTGAACTCTCCTATTATTTTTTATTTGACCTTTATTTAACCAGGTAGGCCAGTTAAGAACAAGTTCTCATTTACAACTACGACCTGGCCAAGATAAAGCAAAGCAGTGTGACACAAACAACACAGTTACACATGGAATAAACAAACGTAGTCAATAACACAATAGAAAAGTCTATATACATGATCATTTGATTACACAGTTAACATTTTCAGTTGCAATAGACGGAAACAAAATATTGATTATAATAGGATATATATAAACTCACCACAGGCAAATTTCGCGCTCAGTGTACACTCGTGAAAAATGTGCGAGTCATGCACAGACCCGGGCCACTTACAGTAGCTTCCACGTTGCTGATGATGTGGGCTGCATCACATATGATCTTCACAGTGCAAAACAGTAATTAGCTGTATTGTGAAATATCTTTCACTTGGAATGCTAAAGACTACTATTTAGGTCTACCTGCACATTAATGCTGTGGAAAGACTTCCTATTCACAATCTCCTTCATTTACTGACAGGAATATGAGTGCTATCTATGCAGCCAATCACACCTGGAAACCCTAAAATATATCAAATGAACTTATTAGTGCTTCAAGTCTCAAAGCTTCATACTAATATCAATTATTGCTTAGACTGATACCTGCAATTCTGTGGAATTATTTGATGAGTCTTGTTGGTCTGTGACTGGGGAACACCACAAAAGTGTACAGTAAATGTTTCAGTGGATAAGTCACATTTCTGACAGCCCGACGATATATAGATAACTCCTGTTGGCAAAAAAACGAAGTGCAACACATAATTTGTTCCTAACTGAGAGCATGTCCACAATGCGTCATATGAACGATATGGGGGCTGAGAATATTGTTCAGATGAATCATCGATTGTGCAGAAAAACGGAAAAACGCTCAAACAGAATCATCAGGGAATGATAAAACATCAAAGCAGGGTCTTATCACCCTCTCCCAACAGATTTCTGTGGAG
This sequence comes from Oncorhynchus gorbuscha, assembly GCF_021184085.1. Lineage (NCBI taxonomy): Eukaryota > Metazoa > Chordata > Actinopteri > Salmoniformes > Salmonidae > Oncorhynchus > Oncorhynchus gorbuscha. The sequence continues at coordinate 56,531,114 of NC_060176.1, forward strand.
TATTTGTGCTTCAATATCAACTGGCACTTCAAGAAAAGGACACGCCATGTCTGACACCTGCTTCAGTCTGCAGGCTTCAGCTAAAGAGGAGAAACTCAAGGTTATTTGAAAACCTGCCAGCCAGCAGGTTAGCTTCACTGACTTTGTGGCCATAGCAACTGACTCAGAGTTAAACTGAACTGGCTTTGTGAAACCAAAAACCCAATTTCCTTCAACTCTGAGTCAACTAACTGAGTTTTCACTAACCCGCTTCCTGAAACAGGGCCCTGTTGATTAAAAAACAAACAGCAGAGGATTGTGTATAGACAGACAATCCTAATCTACCAATTTCTAATCAAAGTAGTTAGCTAGTTAATGACAAATAATTACTTGAGAGAACAACAGTTTCTGTGTCGGTTAACGTTATGTGTTACGAACCCCCTTTGCCCAGCAGTCTAGGGGGGATGGAAACGAGACCCGTAACATATAATCATGCAAAGCATAACAGTGAAAAGGAACAGTGAGAACTAAAAGAAATCCACAGACAACTTCAACCTACCGTCAAACACTTTGGGTTTATTTTAAACACATGGTAATGGGGTGGGGAAAACAGGCTGAGCTGGACCCAAGGAAATAAATCATAAATATCCAAAAACCCTAAGCTAGTCTTACTTGCTTCAAGCACAGCTAGCTAACTAAGAGAGAGAGGAGGTCAAAGCCTGTCACACATCCCAAGCATCCTGCATAGATTTATTCTCTCATCAACACATAGCGTCTCGGAAGATGCTACTTAAGGTGATAATCCTTGGAGACTCGGATGAGTGGAAAACTTGCAGTGTGAAGCCTGTTCATTCCAAAGTATCCTTCCCACAGATCAGTTGGACTTCTTTCATGTATAGTACAAGTCAAACGTTTGGACACACATACTCATTCAAGGGTTTTTCTTTATTTCTACTATTTTCTACATTGTAGAATAATAGTGAAAACATCAAAACTATGAAATAATGGAATGGAATCATGTAGTATGGAATTGTGTAGTAACCAAAAAAAAGTGTTAAATAAATCAAAATATACTTTATATTTGAGATTCTTCAAATTAGCCACCTGCCTGACCACTGAGGAAAATGGCGGACGGAAGACAGGGTGGTGCGGCAGGTGCTGCTTCTCATTCGAATGCTGTAATTTTATCTAAACCATCAGGTGTACGCCGACCCCAGCTAAGTAACTCACGCAAAGAGTTAAAGCGCAATTATGTGTTTTATCTCCAGTACTCTGCCATGATTGTCAGTTATGTAGCTGCTCTACTGATAATCTCAGTGCGTCCTTGCTGGGATGACACAATCAGTCTACTACCGGAGAATATCAACACCAAACACATTGGTTCACTGTTCCACGGGAGCGGACAGTACACAGCATACCATAATGTTCTGAATAATGGCCAAGTCTACCTCGCTCCTTATTCTACTGAACCGCTTAGGCGTAACAAACACAAGTCCAACATTTATCGGAAACTGTTAAACTACCTGTTCACTACCCTCCTGCTCTCCGGGGATGTACAACTCAACCCTGGGCCCAACATCACCGAGCCAGTGATACGCACCGGAGTGGAGAGCGGTGGAAGGCCTCGTCCACTGGTCGTCGCCGCTGTGGAGGTGGGTGAGTGCTATGGTCCTATGGTTTCTCTCGACTCACCCGGCTCCAGGATAGATTTTGACTCTTCAAACATACCAGAGTCGCTATATGCGATCCCTGACTCTGCTTCTGGTACGCAAGCTATTTTAATTAGTTCCCCGCATCCAGTGCAGGCGGGAGGGATTGTTAATTGCGCTACGGAACTGCCCCTAATCAAAACGGCCTAAACCCAGCCGTCAGAAAACACAAATTTCTAACTTTTTTCAATGTGTCAATCACTCTCGAGTCATCTGGGACCCACGAGCTAAGCCCAAGGGACTACTAGGGGGGCACTTGAACATTCGTAGTGTCATTCCAAAAAGTGATCAAATTCAACATCTACTCACAGACTCCAACCTTGACTTTCTCTGCCTCTCAGAGACATGGCTCCATAAACACTCTCCATATGCTGCTGTGATTGTGCCTGGCTACAATGTTTTCAGGAGAGACAGGATTGAAGGAAGAGGAGGGGGTGTGATGATTTACATTAAAGAACATATCCGATGTAAACAAAATTGAGTGGTCATGTGATAATGAACTAGAATGTATCGGCCTGAACGTTACACTGTCTCCCCAAATGTCTTTTACCCTCATTGGAATGTATAGGCCACCTTCCACCAAAAGTGTGTTTTTTGATCAGTTTAATACCATGCTTAGGGAATGTGATTTTGGGAAAGAGGTCATCTTAATGGGAGATTTTAACATTAATTATGAAGACAAGTGTTGTAGGAAAACGCTCAAACGGATCACTAATACCTTTGACCTTACACAGCTAGTTAAAGGGCCAACCAGGGTGACTTGTTGCTCTAAAACACAGATTGATTTGGTGTTCAGTAATAAACCAGAGGGAGTGACTAAATCATTCAATATGGTTACTGGGCTGTCTGATCATAATCTGACACTTATAGCCAGAAAGCTGTCTAAGAGCAGGTTTAACCTCTCTACTGTTAGAAAGCCGGATCAACTCAGAATACCTAAGAGTGAATTAAACTATTTTGAAAAAGCAATTAAGGGAATAAACTGGAATGATCTCTTGTCCTATACAGACGTGGAAGCTGATAAGTCAGGTTTTTCTATCCACAATCCAGACTACAATAAATGGCTTCCTAAAGAAAATCAAATCCAAACCTGGCCAAAAGAGCACTCTTCCTTGGCTAAATGGAGAAATCTGGAAATTGATGAAAGAACGAGATTATGCTCTAAAAATAGCCCTAAAATCTAAATTAGAGCATGACAGATGTAGGTTTACCATGTTGAGAAATAAGGTGATAAAAGAAATCAGACAGGCCAAGGCAAACTTTTTTATTAACATAATTGGTGAAGCAAAGGGAAATTCTAAATTGATATGGGAGAATCTAAAAAAGTTAACAGGGAAAGACTATAGCAACACTGCAAAAAGACTAGAAATCATGGTGAATAACAATCTAACACAGGATGCAGTTGAAATAGCAACAGCTTTCAATTCCTACTTTATTGACTCTGTCATGTTACTGACACAGAACCCCTCCACTGATTTCTTGGGCTCAGTGCTAGTGAATGACACTCAACCTGTCTTCATCATAAGGGAGGTTTCTGAGTCAAAGGTGAACAAGGTGATTAGCTCACTAAAGAACTCTAAAGCCAAAGATGTGTTTGAGATGGACTCTACCTTTCTTAAAAACTACAAAGAGTCACTCATTGGCCCCATTACTAAGGTCACCAACACATCTATTGGTCTCGGTGTGTTTCCAAGGGTATGGAAGTCGGCCATAATAACGGCCATCTTTAAATCAGGCGACCCTGCTGACGTGAGTAACTATAGGCCCATTAGTATACTACCTGTGGTGTCAAAGGTTGTTGAAAAGTGTGTAGCAGAACAACTGATTGCCCACCTCAACAACAGCCCCTTCACATTACACTCCATGCAGTTTGGCTTCAGAGCGAAACACTCCACAGAAACGGCCAACAGCTTTCTTCTGGAAAATGTGAAGTCCAAGCTGGACAAAGGGGGTGCTGTTGGGGCTGTGTTTCTGGACCTAAGGAAGGCTTTTGATACTGTTAACCATGAGATTCTCATCACAAAATTGTCCAAGTTCAACTTTTCCCCTGATGCCTTGAGATGGATGAAATCATACCTTGAAGGCAGAACTCAGTGTGTCAGAGTGAGCAATGAGCTGTCGCCCACTCATAGCTATGATGTGGGCGTGCCCCAAGGGTCAATACTGGGGCCCCTCCTGTTCAGCCTGTACATTAATGATCTGCCTTCTGTCTGTACTGGGTCTGAAGTTCAAATGTATGCAGATGATACAGTGATATATGTGCATGCAAAGAGCTAACAACAAGCTGCACAAGAACCCACTACTGTAATGGTCCAGGTTACAAAGTGGCTCAGTGACTCGTGTTTGCATCTCAATGTGAAAAAACTGTTTGCATGTTCTTCACAAAGAGGGCAACAGATGCTACTGAGCCAGATGTCTATGTGTCAGGGGAGAAGCTCCAGGTGGTATCCGATTTTAAGTACCTTGGCATCATACTTGATTCCAACCTCTCTTTTAAAAAGCATGTGAAAAAGGTAATTCAAATAACCAAATTCAACCTAGCTAATTTCCGATTTATACGAAATTGTTTGACTACAGAGGTAGCAAAACTGTACTTCAATTCTATGATACTCCCCCACTTAACATACTGCTTGACTAGTTGGGCCCAAGCCTGCTGTACAACATTAAAACCTATTCAGTCTGTCTACAAACAGGCTCTCAAAGTGCTTGATAGGAAGCCCAATAGCCATCATCATTGTCACATCCTTAGAAAGCATGAGCTCTTGAGTTGGGAAAATCTTGTGCAATACATCGACACATGTCTTGTATTCAAGATCCTTATATCCTTAATGGCCTGGCTCCCCCTCCACTCAATATTTTTGTTAAACAGAAAACCCAGACATATGGCAGCAGATCCACAAGGTCTGCATGAGAGGTGACTGTATAGTTCCCCTAAGGAAAAGCACCTTTAGTAAATCTGCATTCTCTGTGAGAGCTTCCCATGTCTGGAATACACTGCCATCAGACACACATAACTGCACCACATATCACACTTTCACAAAATGCTTGAAGACCTGGCTAAAGGTCAATCAGATTTGTGAACATGGTCCCTAGCTGTGTGTTGCCGCTTTCCATGTTGTCTGTAGCTTGTGAGGTGTGGAAACACTGTTGCTTTTATGAATTTTGTTTTGCTGCTTTTTGTTCTGTCTGTATGCTATGTCTTGCTTGTCCTATGTTGCTCTGTCTGTATGCTATGTCTTGCTTGTCCTATGTTGCTATGTCTTGCTTGTTCTATGGTGCTATTGTCTATATTGTAATTGTTTTTAATAACCTGCCCAGGGACTGCGGTTGAAAATTAGCCAGCTGGCTAAAACCGGCACTTTTACTGAAACGTTGATTAATGTGCACTGTCCCTGTAAAAATAAAATAAACTAAAAAACTTTGCTTTGGTGACAACTTTGCATACTGTTGGCATTCTCTCAACCAGTTTCATGAGGAATGCTTTTCCAACAGGGATTTCCCACATATGCTGAGCACTTGTTGGCTGTTTTCCCTTCACTCTGCAGTCTAACTCATCCCAAACCATCTCATTTGGGTTGAAGTCAGCTGATTGTGGAGGCCAGGTCATCTGATGCAGCACTCCAATCCTTCTTGGTCAAATAGCTCTTACACAGCCTGGAGGTGTGTTGGGTCATTGTCCTGTTAAAAAAATGAATTCAAAATAAATCACTGACAGTGTCACCAGCAAAGCATCCCCCATACCATCGCACCTCCTCTTCCATGCTTCATGGTGGGAACCACACATGCGAAGATGTTCCGTTCACCTACTCCGCATCTCAAAGACACGGCGGTTGGAACCAAAAATCTCATCAGACCAAAGGACAGATTTCCACCGGTCTAATGTCCATTGCTCGTGTTTCTTCACTCAAGCAAGTTCTTATTGGTGTCCTTTAGTAGTTGTTTCTTTGCAGCAATTCGCCCATGAATGCCTGATTCACGTAGTCTCCTCTGAACAGTTGATGTTGAGATGTGTCTGTTACTTGAACTCGGTGAAGCATTTATTTGGACTGCAATTTCTGAGGCTGGTAACTCCTAATGAACTTATCCTCTGCAGCAGAGGTGACTCTGGATCTTTCTTTCCTGTGGTGGTCCTCATGAGAGCCCGTTTCATCATAGTGCTTGATGATTTTTGTGACTGCACTTGAAGAAACTTTCAAAGTTCTTAATGTTCCGCACTGACTGACCTTCATGTCTTAAAGTAATGATGGACTGTTGTTTCTCTTTGCTTATTTGAGCTGTTCTTGCCATAATATGGACTTGGTCTTTTACCTAATAGGGCTATCTTCTGTATAAGACCCCTACATTGTCATAACACAACTGATTGGCTCAAATGTTTTAAGAAGGAATAAATTCCAGGAATTAACTTAACAAGACACACGTGTTATATGAAATGCCTTCCAGGTGACAACCTCATGAATATGGTTTAGAGAATGCCAAGTGTGCAAAGCTGTCAAGGCAATGGGTGGCTACTTTGAAGAACCTCAAATATCAAATATATTTAGATTTGCTTAAAAAGAAAATGGTCACTACATAATTCCAAATGTGTTATTTCATAGTTTTGATGTCTTCACTATTATTCTACAGTGTAGAAAGAGTAAAAAATAAAGAAAAACATTGGAATGAGTAGGTGTCCAAACCTTTGACTGGTACTGTAGCTCGAAGTATAAGCAAGTGCAAGCAAACGAGCTGCGATGAGGTAGGCCTATTTCGTTCAGCATTTTCTAAATGGACAGCGACAAACAGAGATGTTAGTTCAGATAAATTTTGCAAGATGTTGAGGCCTTAACTTTACTCTTTTTTAAAAGACACCACACAGAGAGAGAGCGATGCGGAGTCAGCGGTTAGCCTACCATTTGACATTTTTTATTATGTGGTCTAAAAGGAAAGGAAAAAACAGACAATGAAAATCCACGGAAATGGCTCACAGAACAGGGCTCCGGAAGGCTTCGCCTCCCTGCGGACCTGGCATCCTTTCCTCCCTCCTCTTACATAAAGACAACTCTATTCCAAGCATCTGCACCCAGGAATGCATTCTCCTCCCTCCTGAATCCTCCTCCCCCCCCTCCTCCCTCTCTGCAGATGACTTCGTCAACCATTTTGAAAAGAAGATCGACGACATCCGATCCTCGTTTGCTAAGTCAAACAACAACAAACAACAACCTGCCTGCTCGACCCTATCCCCTCCTCTCTTCTCCAACCATTTGGACCTTCTCCCTTACCTCACCTCGCTCATCAACGTACTGACCGCTGGGGTCTTATTACCCCTTCTGAAAAAACCTACACTTCCCTTGTCAACAACTACAGACCAGTATCCCTTCTTTCTTTTCTCTCAAAAACGTGCCGTCCTTGGTCAGCTCTCCCGCTATCTCTCTCAGAAACCTTCTTGATCCAAATCAGTCAGGTTTCAAGACTAGTCATTCAACTGAGACTGTTCTTCTCTGTATCACGGAGGCGCTCCGCACCGCTAAAGCTAACTCTCTCTCCTCTGCTCTCATCCTTCTAGACCTATCGGCTGTCTTCGATACTGTGAACCATCAGATCCTCCTCTCCAAATGCGTCCTACCTGACAGGTCGCTCCTACCAGGTGGCGTGGCAAACACGCGCTCTCACCACTGGTGTCCCCCAGGGCTCTGTTCTAGCCCTCTCCATTCTCGCTATACACCAAGTCACTTGGCTCTGTCATAACCTCAATGGTCTCTCCTATCATTGCTATGCAGGACACACAATTAATCTTCTCCTTTCCCCCTTCTGATGACCAGGTGGCGAACCGCATCTCTGCATGTCTGGCAGACATACAATGAGATCACCACCTCAAGCTGAACTTCGGCAAGACGGAGCTGCTCTTCCTCCCGGGAAGGACTGCCCGTTCCATGATCTCGCCATCATGGTTGACAAATTGTGTCCTCCTCCCAGAGCGCTAAGAACCTTGGCGTGATCCTGGACAACAAACTGTCGTTCTCAACTAACATCAAGGCGGTGGCCCGTTCCTGTAGGTTCATGCTCTACAACATAACATCACACAGGAAGCGGCGCAGGTCCTAATCCAGGCACTTTCATCTCCCGTCTGATTACTGCACCTCGCTGTTGGCTGGGCTCCCTGCCTGTGACCCCTACAACTCAAGCCCGTCTAGTGTTCAAAAATCAACTGGCTTCCAGTTGAAGCTAGATCCGCTACAAACCATGGTGCTTGCCTATGAGGGGAACGGCACCTCAGTACCTCCAGGCTCTGATCAGGACACCCAAATAAGGGCACTGCGTTCATGGCCTGCTCGCCTCCCTACCACTGAGGAAGTACAGTTCCCGCTCAGCTCAGTCAAAACTGTTCGCTGCTCTGGCTCCCCAATGGTGGAACAAACTCCCTCACGACGCCAGGACAGCGGAGTCAATCACCACCTTCCGGAGACACCTGAAACCCCACCTCTTTAAGGAATACCTAGGATAGGATAAAGTAATCCTTCTCACCCCCTCCCCCCTTAAAATATTTAGATGCACTATTGTAAAGTGGTTGTTCCACTGGATGTCAATGCACCAATTTGTAAGTCGCTCTGGATAAGAGCGTCTGCTAAATGACTTAAATGTAAAATGTAAATCAACTGGAATTACAGGGGTCTATTACTGAACCTTTTGTTGAAAAACAATATTTGAATGGGAAGAGACTGTCAAACATGGTTACAGACCCAACAACACTATATAGTGTCCCCTCCCCGTGAAAAAAACACACACTAATTATAATACAAATAGTAAGCAAAACAATGAAATGCACCATTCTAACATCGCATAAAATTATGAATGAGATGGACCTATATAAGCAATATAACAATGGAGGTGTACAAACGATGGCATAAGGGAACGATGAGCGGTTGAGAGGCAAGCTGTATCGATTAAGACATCAGCAAGCTGAGGCGGACGAGCCTAATGTATATGCCTATTTATTCGTTGGGCACTTTTCAAATGAACAGCGACATAATTCAGAACATGGGCCGTTTTTACAGTATTCTCTCAGTGCACCAAGTCAGAACCGCAGGATAAATAACAGGGGCACATAAGCAGACAATGAAAGCTCTTACAATATAAGATGATTACATTTCTCTAACAGCTATAGGCTACATGTGCAACACCAAGTCAGAACACTAGGCTAAGTTCTGAGGGGGAGAGGATTTGTAGCTCAATTGGTAAAGTATGGCACTAGTAATGGCAGGGTAGTGGGATCGATTCCCGGGACCACCCATATATTGAGATGGACAAAATTCTTAGGGTGAGACACATAGGCTACTAACAGCTTACTACACAACATACACTTAGTACTACTTTCTTAGCTAAAGTATACATATCTCCCTGGCATATTATATCACTTATGCAGCAGCATACAATAAATATTTTTGGACTCACTGTTGTTGTCCTGTGCTCAATTGTACAGGAAGATGGCATGGTGGTCCACCTTGTAGACAAACTTGTGACACAGCCCTGCAGTGCTGTCTCACAATTGCCACTCAATTTAATGTGTGCTATCATTTTGGCAAGCACGTACCTATTCTCCTTTGTTTATTGGTTGTGAAGGTCGGGGCTTGTCTATACGCAGTGTCTAGCTGAGCCACAATTTTCCCCAGTAATCCCAGTTTAAAGGCCCTAAACAGCCATTCTGAAAAATACTTTTTCTCTCATGGCTAACTATCGGGAAGTTTGAAAAGACAGGCTGAGTGGCCCGGAAGCTTATATTAATGAGTTGACTGACGGCTCTTTCAAACGTCTATGTCAAGCAATATGGATGCACTCAAAGAAACCAAGTTTGTATTCTGCTGTATTAACTCAAGTAATTTTTGCTCAAAGTTGACCTGTTTTGCATAGCCTACCCTACCATGAGACATCCATGTCTTCATCACTGGAAAACATAAATGGTTGAGTTTGATCAAATTAACAAATAGGGTTGTCAAACTATTAAAACATATCTTGAATGAAATATTAAAAGAAATTGTTTACATTATTTTACCTTTTATGTCTAAAAACATAAACACTTTCGCGAATGTTGTAGCTTAGACCCTATTTGACATAACCTGGGGTATTTGTGTTGTGCCCGCCATCGGTTGAGAGACGGCATACTCTTGAATACAGTGTGGGTCTCATTTCAATCAGACTGTACATATCCTTTCAGACCATTGCAATTTAGCTGGTACATCATTTACATTTTCACTTCCAATTACTACCATAACGATGGCTGTTGGTCAACCCACAAATTTGAATGTATATTTGATGTATTATTTCAAAAGGTTCTTTGTAAGATTGACAGTATAATTTAAAACTACTAATATTCCCATTCAAGTCAAAATGTTCTGATGTGTGGACCTCCAAACATGTTTGCGCTACCTTTTCAATTTTATTCCCATTTCAGTACATTTATCAGCCAAAACATGACACCCACATGCTGTGTCAACCAATGGCAGACACAACACAAACACCTCAGATGATGTAAAATAGGGTTTAACCTAAAATATATGCAGAAATTAGTTTGAGGTTTTTAAACACATTTCTGGGAAATTATAGAATAGTTTGACAACCCTGATTGCAAGCTTTTAAATTATTTTAATCAAACTCAACAGTGTATATTTTCCAGTGATGAAGGAATATATGTCTCATTGGTGGGGTATCTAAAACGGGTAAACTTTGAGCACCTCTCTCCCCTAAATGTTTTGGCATCCAAAAAGTTACATTCTGACCACTTCTACCATGTATGGAAAGTGTCATTCAAATCAAAGGGGTGCGGTTAAAAAGGGATTGAATTCAAATGGAACAACCCTACAACTAAACCTTTTAGACTATGCTTACACAGGCAGCCCAATTCTGTTCCATTTGCCCAATTATTGCTAAAAGTCCAAAGAACAATAATTGGGCAAAAGGTTCAAATTGGGCTGTTTGTGTAAACAGCATAAGGCATTCCTTTCTATATTATGTAACATGGTCCCGTTGGTTGTCTCGAGGTGCATGTAGTGGTGAGTTTACAGTTGTTGCGAATTTCACCCTTTTTTTAAAACTAGATCTGGGACACCGCACAGCAGGAGAAATTCCAGTCGTTGGGAGTTGCTTTCTATCAAGGCGCAAACTGTTGTGTCCTTGTGTACAATATTACCGCTCCCAACACCTTCAAACTCTTGAAAGCTGGCAAGATGGGTTCCTAATTCAAGTCAGCCCTCGTGACCCAGAGAACCTCCCTTTTGTTCTGCTCGGCAACAAAATTGACTTGGGAGAACAGCCAGGTCTGTGCATTTGCCAAGATGTATGAATTATGTGAAGTTGTGCCATGTTGCATAGTTACCTCAGTTTTTGGTTTGCTGTGTGAAATGTAATTTGTAAATATTATATTATTGACCAGGTGATAACCAATCAAGCCCAGGCATGGTGTACAAGTAAGATCAGTACACCTCCTTCGAGACAAGTCCGAAGGAGGCCAATGTTGATCAAGCCTTCCAGACTATTTGCCTAAATATGCTGATTGAATTTAGATGTTAAACTAATGACAACTTTCACACTCAAACAATTGATTGATACAGATAAACATGCATTCAAATCTTTTTTTCATTCCATTTCTAGGAATCAGAAGTAGAGACAGAGGGATGACACACCAGCCTCCTCCAGTGATGGCTACAGCTGTTGAAGGGAGGAAAAAGGATGAATATACACAATGTTTGATTGAGGGGGGTGGGACTACAAACATGTACATTCCTAGCATTTTGTCTTCTCATACGTGAGATATCAGATGAAAATGCAAATCTCCCTGTTTTTCTCTTTGAAGTTAAGTTTTTTCTCCCCATGTGACATGAACATCAGTTACATCAATTTCAGTCTTTTCACCAAGACAACTGGTTTTGTATTTGATATTCATCAGTCATGCCATAACCTATGTTATGTCAGGGAGACATCCAATGCAGATTCTACCTTATCAACGTGCCTTCCATTTTGGTTGTTTTCTGTGCTAGCTCACTGTGTTTGTCATGGCAGTCATAACTACCATTCTTCCTCTTTAAAAGAATTTGGTGTCACATTGTCATTCTCACTTATCTGCACTATTGTATTTACTATTAAAGGAGGTTAATACTTACGTACAGCATAATTGCATGAACAATAGAGAAGAATTGGAAGACAGTTCTGAGCTGCTGATTTGAGTGTAGAAATGGAACTCAAGTGTGACAGTAGGTGGTGGGAGAGAGGAGACAACTCTCACTAGGAAATCCATTATGATCAGCAATTTGTGCTGTATCTCTCTAATATGGACAATGCAGTCAGAGGCTAATTCCTGTTATCAAGTCACACTGATTATACAAAACCGGACATCTTGTTAGATGCGAGCTGAAATAGCTTTTCCCAGCTAAGAATGTTCAATGTGCACCCTGCTACCATAGATAAGGCAGAACGTCTCTCACACACAGACTTTGTTTTGATATTTTTTTAAACCATCCATGGGTATATATATATATACACAAACACTGCATAGTTATGCAGGTCCTCATCAAGTCTATATACAAAATGTATAAGGTTGTAAGTAGAAGTTAAATGCCCCTATAGATTTAATATAAATGGCTAAATAACGTCCTGATAAAGTTGAATAAAAAAGTGCAATTATGACAGCACTATTTGAGGTAGATTGTGCTTTCTTTCATACTAGGGCTAGGCCTATTGAGTTGTACTTTAGAATTTAGGGAAAACAGTTTCTTTTTTAATGCTTGTATAAACACAATATTTACAAATCATACAATGGCTGCAAATGGCTGAACAGACAGGCACCACTCACCTTACAGATAGTTTACAGAAAACATACCATCACTCATTTCAAACACATTGCTTATAAATAAGAACTTCCATAATTACTCAGTGTCCTCTTGTAGGGATTGGCTCTCATTGCAGTCTTGATTTGATCAAGTGAAAATATCCTATTAATTGAACTGGAATGACTGAAGAAAACAAAGAAAATAATAATTAAGCCAGGCTGTAATCGGGAAGCTTTGCAATAAAACTATAATCAACAGTTCATTTAATCCCTGTACAATTAAACCTTTATCAGGCTGACACTGGGGATTCTCAGCATGAAGTCAATTTACACTGCAGCTCCCCTGCCATAATCTGTCAAAATTGACCCACCGCTCCTCTGGGAATCGCCAGAATACTGTCATGTCAGATAGGTAGGCCTTCAATCCATGTACGATGTGTCCATACCCTCACTGTCTGGGTGAAGCAGTCGCCCAGCCAGGCGTTCAATGTCATCCATGCTGAGTTGCCTAAGTGAACGTTCATAATCCTTAAAGAGAAAGCAGTGTTAATCAATAGCTAGAGAAATACACTGCTCAAAAAAATAAAGGGAACCCTTAAACAACACAAATGTAACTCCAAGTCAATCACACTTCTGTGAAATCAAACTGTCCACTTAGGAAGCAACACTGATTGACAAATTTCACATGCTGTTGTGCAAATGGAATAGACAACAGGTGGAAATTATAGGCAATTAGCAAGACACCCCCAATAAAGGAGTGGTTCTGCAGGTGGGGACCACAGACCACTTCTCAGTTCCTATGCTTCCTGGCTGATGTTTTAGTCACTTTTGAATTCTGGCGGTGCTTTCACTCTAGTGGTAGCATGAGACAGAGTCTACAACCCACACAAGTGGCTCAGGTAGTGCAGCTCATCCAGGATGGCACATCAATGCGGGCTGTGGCAAGAAGGTTTGCTGTGTCTGTCAGTGTAGTGTCCAGAGCATGGAGGCGCTACCAGGAGACAGGCCAGTACATCAGGAGACGTGGAGGAGGCCGTAGGAGGGCAACAACCCAGCAGCAGGACCATTACCTCCGCCTTTGTGCAAGGAAGAGCACTGCCAGAGCCCTGCAAAATGACCTCCAGCAGGCCACAAATGTGCATGTGTCTGCTCAAAACGGTCAGAAACAGACTCCATGGGGGTGGTATGAGGACCCGACGTCCAAAGGTGGGGATTGAGCTTACAGCCCAACACCGTGCAGGACGTTTTTAATTTGCCAGAGAACACCATGATTAGCAAATTCGCCACTGGCGCCCTGTGCTCTTCACAGATGAAAGCAGGTTCACACTGAGCACATGTGACAGAGTCTGGAGACGCCGTGAAGAACGTTCTGCTGCCTGCAACATCCTCCAGCATGACCGGTTTGGCGGTGGGTCAGTCATGGTGTGGGGTGGCATTTCTTTGGGGGGCTGCACAGCCCTCCATGTGGTTGCCAGAGGTAGCCTGACTGCCATTAGGTACCGAGATGAGATCCTCAGACCCCTTGTGAGACCATATGCTGGTGCAGTTGGCCCTGGGTTCCTCCTAATGCAAGACAATGCTATGGACTGGCCCGCCTGTTCCCCAGACCTGAATCCAATTGAGCACATCTGGGACATCATGTCTCGCACCATCCACCAACGCCACGTTGCACCACAGACTGTCCAGGAGTTGGCGGATGCTTTAGTCCAGGTCTGGGAGGAGATCCCTCAGGAGACCATCTGCCACCTCATCAGGAGCATGCACAGGCGTTGTAGGGAGGTCATACAGGCACGTGGAGGCCACACACACTACTGAGCCTCATTTAGACTTGTTTTAAGGACATTACATCAACGTTGGATCAGCCTATAGTGCGGCTTTCCATTTTAATTTTGAGTGTGACTCCAAATCCAGACCTCCATGGGTTGATAAATTTGATTTCCATTTATCATTTGTGTGTGATTTTGTTGTCAGCACATTCAACTATGTAAAGAAAAAAGTTTTTAATAAGAATATTTCATTCATTGAGATCTAGGATGTGTTATTTTAGTGTTCCCTTTATTTTTTTGAGCAGTGTATAAAATAATTCATACAGTACAAAAGTTGTAACTACACAGTTTCAGGTGAAAACATTCAGTGAATTATGTACTTCAGCAAAAGTAGAGGGATCTTTTTAAACACTTCCTTGGTAATTATTGTAGCGTAGAAACAGCATTCATTGGGGGTGCATGAAAAGCAGCTGAAATACTCCGAAATCAGAATAATGCATTTCCTGAGTGTTTGGTTTTTGTTGGTGAGCATGATAAGCCCTATGGATATGGACCAACAACTGCCTACTCTTGTTAATGGAAATACTGTACCTTGACAAGTTGTTCTTGCACTTTAGCTGCATCTGCAGGGCTGAAATGCTTCGCCAGGACAGTGGACAGAGTCTGCCACACCCCACCAACAGCACTGCTACTGCTAGCCATCCCAGCCACACCACTCCTCTCCCCCGCAGGACGAACCACCAAATTTAACTTGGCCTCTGGCCCAATGGAATAATCACTCAATCGGTGTTCATCTGAAAGGAAAATTGCCAAAGATGTGTATAGCTTTGTAATATACATTGAGCATACAAACATTAAGAACACCTACTCTTTCCATGACAGACTGACCAGGTGAATGTTATGAGCCCTTATTAAATCCACTTCAAATCAGTGTAGATGAAGGGGAGGAGACAGGTTAAAGAATTTTTAAGCCTTGAGATATGGATTGTGTATGTGTGGCATTCAGAGGGTGAATGGACAAGGCCAATTATTTTAGTGCCTTTAAACAGGGTTTGTTAGTAGGTGTAATGGTGCAGACGGTTTGTGTCAAGAACTGGTTGTCATCAAGGCAAAGGTGGGCTTGCTGCTGGATTTTTCACACAACAGTTTCCTGTATGTACCAAGAATGGTCCACCACCCAAAGGACATCCATCCAATTTGACACAACTGTGGGAAGCATTGGTGTAAACATGGGCCAGCATCCCTGTGGACGCTTTTGACACCTTGTCAAGTCCAGGACCTGGCGAATTGAGGCTGCTCTGAGGGGAAAAGTGGGGCATGTAACTCAATATTAGGAAGGTGTTCCTAAAGTTTGGTATACTCAATGTATGTACAGGTATGGATGTTACAAAGAGTATTCAAACATGCAGCGGGTCAATGTGTAGCTTGGTAGATTCAGTGACTGGACATCATCATACACAGTTGTCTACAACACTCCAGCTGTGTATGATTGTCATATGGCAGAGTCTAGGTAACTGGACTTTTCCGTTAACTAGTTGGTGTAGGTACCTGCAAGGGCTTTCCCTTTGTAAAGCAATCGCTGCTGATTTGCAGGTATATTCAGACGTTCAGACACCAGTTCTTTCACAGTGGATACTTTGTCATCTTCTGTGACCTGAAATTGTGACAGATTAAAACAACTGACATTTAATATTCGTGACTATATTGATGAGCTACTGCACAATTTTTATAATTGAACAAGTCTTCCTGACTTGAACGCGCACTAACGCCCTGAACCATAACTACAACGTTAGCTAGCTGTCTTCACTACTAGTACGAACAAGAAAGCTACAGTCAAGAGTTAGCTAGCTGACACTACATTTGTAGCCAGCTAGCTATCATTTCATTACGTTACAGCCCTGTTGTGAACAAGACAGTCCGTGGCTAACGTTAGATAGCTACATTACAAAAAAATACACATTTCTTTAAAAATGCTAACTAGCTAGTTTCCTAACTGTAACCTGTACTGAAGCCCGTGATCAAGGAAAAGAACATTTGCAGCTAAGCTAGCCAAACATAGCCACCGGCTCTGGGCTGACTTTCGCTCTGCTTACCTGTACGTTGCACTCCTTTCCTTGAAGTGGTTTTACAGTTAAAATCATCGTATTGACTGTTTAATTAAGAACGATTCGACGTTATTATATCAGGTTTGTTGTTTCTTCCAACAGGCCGAACCTTATCAACAATCCATGTTCTAGTTACTTCCCTACTGCTTTTACTACTCAATATGTGCGTGCTGCCCCCTATTGTGTGGAGTATGTTCGACCGGTCACTTATGGGGCTGGAGAAATGTTACTCTCAAATGCATAGATGGAACTATTGGTGCAAGGATCATTTGTGCATGATGATATTAAAATTGTTTTAAAAAATGTCATCATGATAATTTTGTTATCAAGAGCATTATACAACTGTAATAGTATTTATTTATGTTATCGAGAGCATTACACAACTGTAATAGTATTTATTTATAACATTAGGTTATTATAAATGTTGAACCTGCTCATCAAATTCAGGAAAAACATCCTTAGATATAGCCTTTTTGCAATAGGGCTATGTGTACCAAGATGCCAATTTGTAATATGATGACATGACATCCACGATTTTACCTACAATAAACTTTGGTTAACAAACACCCCCTTACTATTGAGCGAGTCATATGCAGGCTAATTAGGTACGAAAAACACTGAAAGAAGTGTGTCCCAATTAGGTACGAGAGCAATGTTGCGCGACGCGAGAGAACAGGGAATCTGAGAGCCAAGAGTAGCCTACTGGGGAGAGCGTTCGGGCGTCATCAATCCATCGTCTTTCTGTAGCTACAAACATCCAATCTTCACTGACAGTATTGCAAGTGCCTGTGCTGCACCTGTCCATAATTTTAAATCGAGCGAAAACAGAATCGAAAACAGTCAGCGACAGATGTGATTCGATTCTTTAAAACTAAAAGATAGACTATAACTGCAGGCATTCGATTCTCATACTTTCTTGCTGATGTCCTTCAGGTAAGGTAAGTTATTTTACTTTGTGATTTATTTATTTTTTACTGTGAAGTTAAAGCTGAATGCGTGTATACTCTTAACAATTTGACATATTTTGTTGCGAACTATACCTATTATTTCATCAACTGCAGCCTTAGTAAGAAATTCGTTTTTGAGCTGTCTTTTCAATCAGACAGAGTAATTAGAATGTTCTGGAAATGCAACAAATAAAACATTTGCAATGTAACACACACTCTAAGTATCTCATAATTCCCTTGCCGATCAGCTCTGTACCACTCTACAGAGGCAATGGGTACACTTCGAGACTTGCAGTTTGCCCTGCAACTGAAGATTGAGGAGCTTCGTCAGAGGGATACACTCATTGATGAGCTGGAGCTGGAGTTGGATGCCAAGGATGATTTGATTCGGAGGCTGCAGGGTGAACTGGACCGCTACATGGCAACCATCACTCCCCCAGAGTCTTCTGGAGCTATTGAAGGTAAAACATTATGCTAAAAGTATATCCACATTTCAGGCAATGTTTTTATTTTATGCTCTTATACATCTTATTTATCACATACAGTGCCTTCAGAAAGTATTCACACCCCTTTACATTTTCCACATTTTGTTGTGTAACAGTCTGAAATTAAAATCGATGAATTTGAGATTTTGTGTCACAGGCCTACTCATACAGATGAATTAAAAATGAAAAACTGAAATGTCTTGAGTCAATAAGTAACCAACCCCTTTGTTATGGCAAGCCTAAATAAGTTCAGGAGTAGAACTGTGCTCAACAAGTCACATCATAAGTTACATGGACTCACTCTGTGTGCAATAATAGCATGGTTTTTGAATGACTACCTAATCTCCACACATACAATTATCTGTATGGTCCCTTAGTCGAGCAGTGAATTTTAAACACAGATTCAACCACAAAGACCTGGGAGGTTTTCTGATGCCTCACTTGGGGCGGCAGGATAGCCTAGCGGTTAGAGTGTTGGACTAGTAACTGGAAAGTTGCAATTTCAAATCCCTGAGCTGACAAGGTTCAAATCTGTCGTTCTGCCCCTGAACAGGCAGTTAACCTCCTGTTCCTAGGCCGTCATTGACTTGCCTAGTTAAATAAAGGTATAATAAACAAAGAAGGGCACCTATTGGTAGATGTGTAAAAAAAACAGACATTCCCTTTGAGCATGGTGAAGTTATTCATGACATAAATATGGGTATCAATACACCCAGTCACTACAAAGATACAGGTGTCCTTTTTAACTCAGTTGCCGGAGAAGAAGGAAACCGATCAGGGATTTCACCATGAGGCCAATGGTGACTTTAAAACAGTTACAGAGTTTAATGGCTGTGATAGGAGAAAACTGAGGATGGATCAACAACATTGTAGTTACTCCAAAGAAGGAAGTCTGTACAGAACTAAAACAAAACAAAAAATTGACAAAGAAATTAGCACTATGTTTTGGGAAAATCTAAGACGTTAAATGGATGTCTAGTAATGATGAACAACCAACTTGACAGAGCTTGAAGAATAAAACAAATAATAATGTGCAAATATTGTACAATCCAGCTGAGCAAAGCTCTTGAAGACTTACCCAGAAAGACACTGCCAAAAGTGATTCTAGCATGTATTGACTCAGGGGTGTGAATTCTTATGTAAATTAGATATTTCATTTTCGATACATTTGCAAAAAACATTTCAGGTTGTCATTATGGGGTAGTGTGTGTAGATGGGTGAGAAAATAAGTCAAGGGGTATGAATACTTTCTGAAGACGCTGTATTTCTATATGTGCCGACACAGGATACATTGTATTGAGTGTCTGAATATTATGATTTTTTTCTTTTTTCTTTATTTAACTAGGCAAGTCAGTTAAGAACAAATTCTTATTTACAATGACAGCCTGTCGGGGAATAATGGGTTAACTGCCTTGTTCAGGGGCAGAACGACAGACTTTTACCTTGCCAGCTCAGGATTTCGATCCAGCAACGCTTTACCACTAGGCTACCTGCAAATACTCTACATTTGGCTATTTGTTGTTTTTAGACTTAAATTGTGCTCCTTATATGTTGCACAAAGAAAGTGAGCAGAGAAATATATTTATTTGCCTGTTTCAGGGCATTCTGCACAGTGTGAAGAGATCCAGAGAACCAGAAGAAAGACCATATTGTCAAAGCCCCTCACTCAGGATCCAAGGCAACGTGCTTTGGCCACCTTGAAAAGCTACAACAAAAGCCAACAGTGAGAGAACACACTAAAGACACTGTTAGCCTTGGCAACATTCCCTTTTAACTGTTCCACTTGAGAAATGTGCTCCTAAAGGCCCTTAAGGCTGATCAAGTGGTACCTGCACAGACACAAACGTCAATAAGGATTTTCATTGATTTATACACACTGTATGAAACTTGGCTCAAGGCTTTAGAGCCTTTGTTGTCAAACACTAGCCACAGTGAAATTACTTATTGATTGCCTCACACACTCTTTACTCCTTCAGGTCACAGGAGCTGATTCAGACCTCCTTTTTGGAGAATGACTTTCTAAAGAACCTGGAAAGTGGGCAAATCCTGGCTATAATGGACTGTATGTACCCCACCACGGTCAACCAAGGCTGCTGCGTCATTCAAGAGGGAGACAGTGGAACTCTTGCCTATGTTCTAGAAGGTAACAAGTTAAATCAATAGTGATTTAAAAGTGGTGAGTATAGTGTGGATTGACAATACAGTCACTTCAAGGTCCAAACCCCATTGTCTTCTTGAATTTCCATGCATAGCCCCACTCTCAAAAAGAGGACTTAAGTATACCCAAAGTTCCCAAGGTATAGTAATTGCTCAAGGTGTTTTGGTGAATGATTCTTTGAGCACTTGGTTCCACAATCTAAGAGCAGGCAGCTCTTGGTCTTTAATGTATGTTGGTTGTTCGTTTTTTAAAAGTTTGCTCAGAGATATGCCCAGTAAATGTTACTCAAGTACACAAGTTGAGTTGGTATGCTTCTCTGTTAGTGCCGGCACTGCTTTCTGGTGCAATGACGGGGAATGTTAGAATGACCTGTTTCTGGAAGGAGAGAGGGAGAGATGGTGTTGTGCATGATAAGCGGCATACAAAATGTTTAATGTCAGACAGGGACAGGGCAAGAGGCCCATTCATGATCGGCCCTGGTTTGCAATGCTCGTTGATGCTGGAGCTCAGGCATTTCTCCTGCTACCCTCATATCTGATGTGACAGGCAATCGGGCACGGTTGTCCAATTTGCTTTCCTTGTTACCTGAGCCCTAGACTGTTTCTGTTTCTGCTGTGCTGTTGTAGATGAAAGTGTCTCTACCTGACACATGGCATATCTCAGACAGCTGCGTTCATCTGATTGTGTCAGTCACACTCCCTGCACCTGCAGCTGGGTGAGGGGGGCTGAGCTAACGTGTGGTCACACCTCCTCAGCTGCCACCCTGCTGTTTGTATGGACGCCTCAGACTGCCATCACCATTCTTTACCACCCTCCTCTGAAGGAGATCAAACAGCAACTGCACTGTCATACACACACATAGTCTAACACGCACATGCCAATGCCATAAACACACACATGCAAACATAAACATGCACAAAGGTAAACACATACATGCATTCTTAAACACAAGGATGCCACATATTGCTGCAACATCACCTTGTGCACTTTGATTTGAAGCATTTGTAATCTGTTGATAACAATATATTCTGTATTTGCTGCATTGCGTATTTGTGTTTAAATGGGCATTTAACAGAGGGGAAGATGGAGATGACCAAGGATGCCAAGAAGCTTCTCACAATTGAACCAGGAAAAGTGTTTGGAGAATTGGCACTCCTGTACAGCTGCACCTACACCTACACTATATCAGGTACTGGAGCGTTGTGTATGGAGTGCTGTGTAGTGTGGTTGTTCTATTTCTTTTGTAACAACAGCTGAAGTGAATGCAAAACATGTTGTCTTGAAATCCTTTCACAATTCTGCTGTGCTTGGATTGATTTTTCATTGGCCTAAAAAAATTCTTGTTCAAGAGAGCATCACCATCACAGACCAGCCTATTCATCACAGCTGTGTAGATTTGGTGTCAGATTGGGAAGTTCTGTAGAATTTCAAATCAAAATAACTTTTTCAAACACTACATCACAGCTTCAAACACTCCTCTCCTCTGAGATGTGTGGAATAAGAAAACAGATCTTAAATTACCTGACTGCCTAACTCATATTCATTCTCAGCTCTCCTACTATTTATACCATTTACTTGGAAATGGAAATTAACATACGCACATATGTATACTGATATATCAAAACAGCACATTTTATTTGGTTATACATTTTCTCTTTATTGATTTCACTGCATTTTTCCTCATGACTGACCAAATATCCTCTCAACAAGACCTATTATTGCTCAGTGACTTGCAGTTGATTTTCTCAATGGAACATTAAATGTGTGCTATCGTCTCTCTACACTGTCTGTGCCCATAGCCCACTGGGAAATGCAGCCACTGCTGCTCACATCTGACCTGCTTTCACAAAGAAATAGGTTGATGGAATGGACAGAATCAGTGCAAATGAAAAAAATCTGTTCATTTCTCCCCCTCTTATAGTGTTTCCTTTGTCATCCTCCTGTCCTCTTTTCCACTGTGCCACCATGTCCATTTTCTCTTTCAGGGCATTGCCGGTTTCCTGTTTAATTGTATAGTACATTTATCTTTCAGTCAATCTCCCTCTCCCTATCTGTTCTCACAGCAACATATACATTTATGTTCCTGGCCTTTTCTCTTCTGTATGCACTCTTCCCAACCCATTCCCTGGTTCTCCTGGCTGACCTGAAATTACTTTTTCTCTTTGTTGCCATCAAAGAACATCAATAAAGCTTTCTATCCTGTAGTCTAAAATCACTGTAACAGTAAGAGGTTTAGGTGAAAAAATGTGTTCCCTGATTTGACATTCATGGTCACACAGGATGTTCTTCCCAGAAAATGGCAAAGAGTATGACATTTAAAAGGGTTAGACTGACATTCAAATTTTAGACTCAAATATACACGTTACAATTCCCACCAAGTGGGTTAACCCTATTGGCACGATAGGGTGTTTGCCTTTTCACATCAGTGACGTCGCTTCCCTGCCTGTCTGCCCTGCCGTTCGGTACATTGGTGTCAGAAGTGGGATGGCAGTTGTCGAGACCATCGGAACACATGACCAGACGTGTGAGGGGGCTGCGGTAGTGATGAAGCACGGGGACGTGCCTTCCCGTTCGAAGGCAGCAGTGTAGTGACCCTTGCTATATGAGCCAAGTTAGAATTCCCAAGTGGGATAACCCTACTGGCGCAATGCGTAGGCCAGCGACCCGGGTTCACTTCCCTGCCGTTCGCTACAATACGTACCATATAAAGATAACAATGGCATGTTGATTTCCCACCGTGCTTTCATTACCAACTTAAATAATGGCATGATTGGGAGGGGAAGGACTAGATGGATTGGAGTTGTATGGCCAGTACAGGACGGAGCCTCCTGTTCGCACAAAGCCCTGCTGAATCAATTAATCTAGATCATTATTAATTTAAAAACATCTCTATCAGAGTTCCATTACTGTCTGCCCACAGAACAGACAAAGGAAGAGAGGAAGGCTGCGTGGGGAATGTAATCTAGAATCTGTCCTCTTTATTCTTTTATCCACAACACTTTCAGAGAAAGGAACACAAACACTCAGACATTCGTTTTAAGAGTACAGGAAACATTTATAGTAGTGTTATGTAACTGTGTTTCTAGGAGTACATTGTTTGTAGAGCCTCGTTTGCAAACCCGGCCTTGACATCTATTTATACAGATGAAAATGATGTGAAATAGAAGACATTTGCTAAGTCCCATAGCCTTACATTGTAATATAACAGAGGGGACTATCTACAATACTAACATAAACTGTAAGGGTAAGAATTAAAATGTCCACCCAACACACATACGGTATACTCACAGAATACAGAATACATTCATCCCTAACCAGATTTCTGTTTCTTCCTACCACTGCTCTTGACATTGTGTGATTTGGAAGATCTTCTTTACCATTCCCTGTCTTTCTCTGCAGCCCTAAAACACAGCATGTTGTGGGTTATTGACCGGCAGAGCTTTCAGACCATCATGGTGCAGAGTGGCCTCAGCAGACTGGCCGAGTTCAGAGAGCTCCTCTGCAGGTCAATACCACCCTCATCACTACACAAGGAAAATACATATCTGTGTAAAATTGAAAATGCATATTTGTGTAGAATTGACACTAATCTACAATCTACGCGACTATAGTAGAATCGTTCAAATGTAATATGTTGTGAGTCAGTCGTCCTGCTGTTTGTGTGTTTGTCTGGCTGCAGAGTACCCTTCCTGCGCTCGCTGCCAGAGGATGTGCTCATGAAAGTGTCTGATATTCTGGAAGAGGTACAGAACATGAATCTATTATACACATTCACTCCTCAGATTCACTAACGCAACATGCTGTAGAAAAGCCATGTTCCACAAACAGAATCTAGCTAGCTAATCATTTTCGTATGTCTTCCAAATAATTATTACCCATCTGCTATGCATTCTCTGTTGACAGTTTACAGGTGTATTTGCATTGCATTGGTGGCCTAATCAGGTTGGCACAGAGACAAAATATCTGTGTTGATTGTTGGTGATGTACACATGATAGGATTCTCAACATCTCACATGCTACATACCCTTCTCCCCCTGCCGTCATACTTCTATTTCTAAATCCCGTCATTCTTTTTCCCACCTATCCACCATCTCTCACCTGTCTGTCTCAACAGAGTCGCTACAGTGAAGGTGATTATATTATTCGCCAGGGTGCCACAGGGGACACGTTCTACATCATCAGTAGTGGCCAGGTAAGGATGAGGATGGCTGAACCTTACCTTGAACTCAATAAACAAGCTTCAACTAGTGGAGGACAGAAATATGCATCTGCAGGGGTTAGTCTGACACAACAACTGTACTGGCACAGATGGTGCTAATTAATCCGTGCGTCGCCACATTTCAAAGATGGCGTGAAAGAGACAAGACAGACAAGCAGTCTCTACCCCCTCTATCTGCCTCCCGACCTAGGTGAAGGTGACAGAGAACAAGTCAGCCGATGAAGAGGCAGTACTCCTGTCAACTCTCTCTGAGGGCCATTGGTTTGGAGAGAAAGCACTGAGGGGGTGAGAAACAGTAATACATCATGTGCTTCTATCCAAATGTCTGTTATACAGCAGCTTACATTCCTACACATTACATGGCTTGATATACATTGACATACTAGCTCTCTCGTATGACAAATCTCAATAACCACTAGACAGTTGTAGTTACAGAGTAATAGAACATACATACCATTATACTATATGTATAATTCAGCTATCACTAAGCCAACGTTGTCCAAGTTTGATTGACGGAATCATGTGGGGAATGAGACGTACTCTCCCTATGTGATTGCATTTTGCTCATCATGTTGTTCCTCATAATCAACTACAATCATTAGGACAGTGTGAGCTAGTGACAACATGCAAATTCATAATGGAACTATCGAGGTCAATGGATTCGAGAAAATGATAGTAATAAAAGCAACACGGGTCTCACAGATTTCAAGAGAATATTCTGAGCGATAACATTTTCTGTCTGCATGGTGTCAGTGCTGTTGTCATTTATTGCAATGCCATTTTGATAACCTTTCAATTACAAACCTTTTGTTTGATTTCCAGAGAGGATGTGCGGACAGTGAATGTCATTGCTGCTGGTGATGTCACATGCCTGGTTGTGGATAGAGAGTAAGTGATTTGTTCAGACTATGGCATGATTATTTGAGAATGTTGGATATTCTGCTTCAATCTTATTTGTAGAATTATGTAGTACAGATCTCCAACATGCACACGATGCCCCACCACAGTGACCCCCAAGCACACAGTGCCAGTATAGTTTTCATAAGCCACTTTGTTATGATGTGAAAATTGTTTAAAATGTTTTAAGTGACCTAAGACCATATCATCTTTCATCAGGTCTTTCAAAAAGATCATAGGTTTGGTAGAGGACAGTCATAATGTGCACAAGAGCAGCGAACTCAAAGCCCAGTAAGTAGCAACTGAAACTATAGGTAACACTTTCCAGCCAACAGGTATATTGCGTTTGTACTTGTTATAAGCATGGTATAAACCTTTATAATGTCTTATCATAAGGCTTACATGTTTTGTCTCTCTAGCTCTCTGTTTATATTTTAATGAGCCTTGATCCAAATGAACCATTTTTATGGATTTAACCTTTATTTAGAACAAGTAAAGCAACATTGGCTAATTCCTCTTTTCCATGTGTGCAGGTCAGAGGAAGATGCAGCTCTCCTATCCAACGCCTCTCTCAGAGATTTCCAGGTCATCTGTAACCTAGGAGAGGGAGAAACGGGTCATTCAGAGCTGGTGAGTTGTTTCAAGTTGTATCGGTAGTATGTACGGGATATGCATGGAATACGTCATCCAAGGAAATGCTTACTTGCAGGTTCCTTCTTGACAATGCAACAACAATAACAAATAATAAAAGATAAGAATACAAAGTAAATGGCAGTAGAAAAGAATAAACATTTTAGCATAAGTATTATACAGGAAGGCACAATTTATAGTCCAATATTTACACGTGTATTGGGGAAGGGGGACAGTGTATAAACTGAGCCATATAATAAGAGTCTGTTAGCAGCATTTGTGTGTGTGTGTGTGTGTGTGTGTGTGTGTGTGTGTGTGTGTGTGTGTGTGTGTGTGTGTGTGTGTGTGTGTGTGTGTGTGTGTGTGTGTGTGTGTGTGTGTGTGTGTGTGTGTGTGTGTGTGTGTGTGTGTGTGTGTGTGTGTGTGTGTGTGTGTGTAGCATGAATGTATATGCGTGTGTGTATGTCTGTCTGGGTGTGTGCATGACTGAGGGAATGTTTGCTAAGGTGCGGAGAGTCAGAGCAGATGGTCAGTCCAATTCAAGTGTCCAGCAGTCTGATGGCTTGTAGATAGAAACGGTCTCTGAACCTGTTGGTATCAGACCTCATGCTCCGATACCGTCCTGCAGTCTGATGGCTTGTAGATAGAAACTGTCTCTGAGCCTGTTGGTATCAGACCTCATGCTCCGATACCGTCCTGCAGTCTGATGGCTTGTAGATAGAAACTGTCTCTGAGCCTGTTGGTATCAGACCTCATGCTCCGATACCGTCCTGCAGTCCAGTGGGTGAGGATCAGGTCAACAATCAACTCCTTTGTTTTTCTGACGTTGAGGTCTTTGTCATGTCACCATAATGCCAGTTCACTTACCTCCACCCCATAGGGTGACTTCTCGTTGTTGGTTGTCAGCAAACGTGATGATAGAGTTGGTGTCGTGCAAAGCCACGCAGTTGTGGGTGAACGGGGAGTACGGCAGAGGACTGAAGACACACACCTGGGGTGCCCTGTGTTAAGAGAGTGGGCGTCACTTGGGCGTCCGGAGCAGTAAGAGTATTCCCGAACGGTTGGGTATTGTCTGCCTCGAAGCGAGCATAGAATGTGTTAAGCTTGTCTGTGAGGGAGACTTCGGTGGGCAACGTACAGCAAGAGTTGCCATTGTGACACGAGTCTGTGTTGTCGACCATCAATTCAAGTTTGAGTCTGTATTGTCGTTTTGCGTCCCGAAGGTATTGAGCTCGTACCTGCTTGTCTTGTACGCGCTATGCACAACCGAGTCATCGGGGTTTGTTCCGCTGACATTGAATGCTGAAATACGGGCTCTCAGAATTGTACGGATATCGCCGTTCATCCATGGTTTTTGGTTGGGGTATGTCCGGATTATTATTGTGGGTACAACATCATCAACACATATCCTAATGAAACCTGTGACTGACAATGTATATTAATGTTGATGGATGAGTCCTGGGTGGATGAATCTTTGAACATATTCCAAGCATTATTCTCAAAACATGCAGCATTGAGTCTGCCTCCTCTGTCCAGCGCCTCACTATTCTCTGTGTTGGTGACTCCCTCTTGAGTTCCTGCTTGTAGGCGGGGAGTAGGAATACCGACGTGGCCTAATTGGCCGAAGTTGGGAGTAAGTAGTGGGTCAAGCTTGAAACTGTGTCAGTAAATCCCAGTGCATTATTGTCTGGTTTCCATGTTGCTTTTAATGGATTGACCTACATGTTGATGTTTTTGCATTCCTTCTAGGTACAGCTTAAGACCAACATCAACTGCCCGTTCACCATGAGGGTGTTGCGGAAGCATCAGATCCTAAGCACTGCTCAACAGGAGTGCATCCTGAGGGAAAGACACATCCTCATGGCAGCTCATAGTCCATTCATCGTCAGGTGTGCTGTGCACCCAACCACCAGCCAAATATACCTAGGCCGGGATTCAATCCTATCGAGGGTTATAGGCATTGCGACTTAGGCAATGTTCCCATGTTCACTGTGATCCCATTCACTTTATAAACGCTGCATATTTCGGCTCAATTTTTTTTTTAAACTCTACGCCTATCACCTGTGATCAGACTGAATCCTTGCACTAATCTTAGACTGGTTGGCTCACTATATGCTTATCAACTGGATAACACCTGTGTCTTCTTTGCCACTCCTAGGTTACACCGTACCTTCCGAGATGCAAAGTGCCTGTACATGCTGACAGAAGCTTGTTTAGGTGGTGAGCTCTGGAATCTACTGAAAGACAGGTACTGCTAACTTCACTACTGTCTACTACATGTTCTTTTTTATATTTTACAGTATGGATTTTATAACTGAATTGATAGCGTTTGAATTCTTATTTTTAGGGCACAACATCAGTATGTCCCACTTTCTAATCCCTATTGTGCTCTTTCTCCTACATTTCAGAGGCTCGTTTGATGACAGTAGCACACGTTTTTACACTGCCTGTGTTGTTGAGGCCCTTATCTTCCTGCACCACAACAATATCACATACAGGGATCTGAAGCCTGAGAATGTAGTTCTTGACCAGCGTGGATATGCCAAAGTGGTAACATGACTAGAGCTCATTTCACTGCATTTCAAACCCACACAAGATGGAGGGGTACATTCTTAGAATATATTATAGTAATTGTCGATTTTGCACAAGGTTACACAAAGAAATTACAGTACTTTCAAAGGTTACATTTACAGTGCATTCGGAAAGTATTCAGACCCCTAGACTTTTTCCACATTTTGTTACGTTACAGCCTTATTCTAAAATGTATTAAATACACTGCTCAAAAAAATAAAGGGAACACTAAAATAACACATCCTAGATCTGAATGAATGAAATATTCTTATTAAATACTTTTTTCTTTACATAGTTGAATGTGCTGACAACAAAATCACACAAATTATCAATGGAAATCAAATTTATCAACCCATGGAGGTCTGGATTTGGAGTCACACTGAAAATTAAAGTGGAAAACCACACTACAGGCTGATCCAACTTCGATGTAATGTCCTTAAAACAAGTCAAAATTAGGCTCAGTAGTGTGTATGTGGCCTCCACGTGCCTGTATGACCTCCCTACAACCCTTGGGCATGCTCCTGATGAGGTGGCGGATGGTCTCCTGAGGGATCTCCTCCCAGGCCTGGACTAAAGCCTTCGCCAACTCCTGGACAGTCTGTGGTGCAACGTGGCGTTGGTGGATGGACATGATGACATGATGTCCCAGATGTGCTCAATTGGATTCAGGTCTGGGGAACGGGCGGGCCAGTCCATAGCATCAATACCTTCCTCTTGCAGGAACTGCTGACACACTCCCGCCACATGAGGTCTAGCATTGTCTTGCATTAGGAGGAACCCAGGGCCAACCACACCAGCATATGGTCTCACAAGGGATCTGAGGATCTCATCTCGGTACCTAATGGCAGTCAGGCTACCTCTGGCGAGCACATGGAGGGCTGTGCGGCCCCGCAACGAAATGCCACCCCACACCATGACTGACCCAGCGCCAAACCGGTCATGCTGGAGGATGTTGCAGGCAGCCAAACGTTCTCCACGGCGTCTCTAGACTGTCACATCTGTCACGTGCTCAGTGTGAACCTGCTTTCATCTGTGAAGAGCACATGGCGCCAGTGGCGAATTTGCCAATCTTGGTGTTCTCTGACAAATGCCAAACTTCCTGCACGGTGTTGGGCTGTAAGCACAACCCCCACCTGTGGACGTCGGGCCCTCATACCACCCTCATGGAGTCTGTTTCTGACCGTTTGAGCAGACACATGCACATTTGTGGCCTGCTGGAGGTAATTTTGCAGGGCTCTGGCAGTGCTTCTCCTGCTCCTCCTTGCACAAAGGCGGAGATAGCGGTCCTGCTGCTGGGTTGTTGCCTTCCTACGGCCTCCTCCACGTCTCCTGATGTACTGGCCTGTCTCCTGGTAGTGCCTCCATGCTCTGGACACTACGCTGACAGACACAGCAAACCTTCTTGCCACATCTCGCATTGATGTTCCATCCTGGATGAGCTGCACTACCTGAGCCACTTGTGTGGGTTGTAGACTCCGTCTCATGCTACCACTAGAGTGAAAGCACCGCCAGCATTCAAAAGTGACCAAAACATCAGCCAGGAAGCATAGGAACTGAGAAGTGGTCTGTAGTCCCCACCTGAAGAACCACTCCTTTATTGGGGTGTCTTGCTAATTGCCTATAATTTCCACCTGTTGTCTATTTCATTTGCACAACAGCATGTGAAATTTATGGTCAATCAGTGTTGCTTCCTAAGTGGACAGTTTGATTTCACAGAAGTGTGATTGACTAGGAGTTACATTGTGTTGTTTAAGTGTTCCCTTTATTTTTTTGAGCAGTGTAGTTTCCCCCCCTAATCAATCTACACACAATACCTGGCCACTCTACCATGAGGGAGGTGACCAAGAACCTGATGGTGTCTCTGACAGAGGTCCAGAATTCATCTGTGAAGATGGGAGAACATTCCAGAAGGACAACCATCTCTGAAGCACGCCACCAATCAGGCCCTAATGGTAGAGTGGCCCATTTGGAGTTAGCCAAAAGACACATAAAGACTCTCAGACCATGAGAAACAAGATTCTCTGGTCTGATGAAACCAAGATTGAACTCTTTGGCCTGAATGCCAAGCGTCACATCTGGAGAAAACCTGGCACCATCCCTACGGTGAAGCATGGTGTTGGCAGCATCATGTGGTGGGGATGTTTTTCAGTGGCAGGGACTGGGAGACTAGTGAGGATCGAGGGAAAGATGAACGGAGCAAAGTACAGAGATCCTTGATGAAAACCTGCTCCATAGCGCTCAAGACCTCAGACTGGGGCAAAATTTCACCTTCCAACAGGACAACAACCCTAAGCACACAGCCACCACAATAAAGGAGTGGCTTCGGGACAAGTCTCTGAATGTCCTTGAGTGACCCAGCCAGAGCCCGGGCTTGAACTCGATCGAACATCTCTGGAAAGACCTGAAAATAGCTGTGCAGCGACACTTCCCATCCGACTTGACGGAGCTTGAGAGTATCTGCAGAGAATAATGGGAGAAAATTCCCAAATACAGGTGTGCCAAGCTTGTAGCGTCATACCCAAGATGACACAGGGCTGTAATCACTGCCAAATTTGCTTCAACAAAGAACTGAGTAAAGGGTCTAAATACTTATGTAAATGTCATATTTCCGGTTGTTTTTTGTTTTCCAAAAATTCGAAAAACCTGTTTTTTCTTTGTCATGATGGGGTGTTGTGTGTAGATTGATGAAGAAAAAAAACAATATAATACATTTTAGAATAAGGCTGTAACGTAACAAAATGGGGAGGGGGGGAAATCAAGGAGTCTGAATAATCTATGGAAAATATCACTTTGTTATGGATCCATTGAGATACTGAACATCCATATTCATGACTTGACTGTGCTACTATTCCTAGGTGGGGTTTGGTTGTGCTAAAAGAGTGGTCTTGGGTAAGAAAACGTGGACGTTCTGTGGCACACCTGACTATGTGGCCCCTGAGATTATCCTGAACAAGGGGCACAGTGTGTCTGCAGATCTCTGGTCTCTAGGCGTCTTCGTGTTTGAACTGCTGAGTGGAAGGTGCGATTATAAGACTGTCCATTGCTCTCCAGAGTTCCAGTTTTTTGTTCTTGTCTCTGTCAGTCATTCTCATAGATGTCTCTTCCCAATCTTTACCTTTCCAGTCTCCCATTCTGTGGCCCTGATCCTATGAAGACTTTCACAGCCACCATCCGTGGGATTGACCTGGTTGAATTCCCAAAAACCATCAGTAAGAGTGCCTCAAGCCTGATCAAGAAGCTCTGCAGGTGTGACACATTTAGAAATGTCTGAAAACAGACATTCATTGTATCACACTTCCTCAGCTATTAGTTGTGTGTCATGATGACTCTCTGTCCTGGTCTCTCAGGAACAACCCTGCAGAGAGACTGGGGAACCAGAGAAACGGGGCCAAGGACATCCAGAAGCACAAGTAAGATGAAAGGCTGAGATGAAAACATCAGACTGTGTTACTGTCATCTATATAGCAGCAGTGTATAGTCTGTTAACTTGTTCTTTCTTTCAGGTGGTTTGAAGGTTTCAACTGGGAAGGACTTCGCAAAGGCACTTTGTCTCCCCCAATCATACCGAAAGTAAGTACTTGGCAGAGCTACAGTTGAAGTCGGAAGTTTACATAGACCTTAGCCAAATACATTTAAACTCAGTTTTTCACAATTCCTGACATTTAATCCTAGTAAAAATTCCCTGTCTTAGGTCAGTTAGGATCACCACTTTATTTTAAGAATGTGAAATGTCAGAATAATAGTAGAGAGTGATTTATTTCAGCTTTTATTTATTTCATCACATTCCCAGTGGGTCAGAGGTTTACATACACTCATTAGTATTTGGTAGCATTGCCTTTAAATTGTTTAACTTGGGTCAAACGTTTTGGGTAGCCTTCCACAAGCTTCCCACAATAAGTTGGGTGAATTTTGTCCCATTCCTCCTGACAGAGCTTGTGTAACTGAGTCAGGTTTGCAGGCCTCCTTGCTCGCACACACTTTTTCAGTTCTGCCCACAAATGTTCTATAGGGTTGAGGTCAGGACTTTGGAAGCTGTAACTTGGTCGCAAATGGGATGCGATATAGCTTCAATATATCCACATAATTTTCCTCCCACATGATGCCATCTATTTTGTGAAGTGCGAAAGGTGCAAATCAATTCCAGAACAACAGCAAAGGACCTTGTGAAGATTCTGGAGGAAACAGGTACAAAAGTATCTATATCCACAGTAAAACAAGTCCTATATCGACATACCTGAAAGGCCACTCAGCAAGGAAGAAAACACTGTTCCAAAACCGCCATGAAAATGCCAGACTATGGTTTGCAACTGCACATGGGGACAAAGATCATACTTTTTGTCCTCTGGTCTGATGAAGCAAAAATAGAACTGTTTTCCGTAATGACCATCGTAATGTTTGGAGGGAAAAGGGGGAGGCTTGCAAGCTGAAGAACACCATCCCAATCGTGAAGCATGGGGGTGGCAGCATCATGTGTGGGGGTGCTTTGGGCAGGAGAGACTGGTGCACTTCACAAAATAGATGGCATCATGAGAATGGAAATTGTGGTTATATTGAAGCAACATTTCAAGACATCAGTCAGAAAGGTAATGCTTGGTCACAAATGGGTCTTCCAAATGGACAATGACCCCAAGCACACTTCCAAAGTTGTGGCAAAATGGCTTAAGGACAACAAAATCAAGGTATTGGAGTGGCAATCACCAAGCCCTGACCTCAATTCCATAGAAGATTTGTTGGTAGAACTGAAAACCTCTGTGCGAGCAAGGAGGCCTACAAACTTGACTCAGTTACACCAACTCTGTCAGGTTGAATGGGCCAAAATTCACCCAACTTATTGTGGGAAGCTTGTGGAAGGCTACCCAAAACATTTGACCCAAGTTCAACAATTTAAAGACAATGCTACCAAATACTAATTGAGTGTATGTAAACTTCTGACCCACTGGGAATATGAAAGAAATAAAAACTGAAATATATCATTCTCTCTACTATTATTCTGACATTTCACATTCTTAAAATAAAGTGGTGATCCTAACTGACCTAAAGACAAGGAATTTTTACTAGGATTAAATGTCAGGAATTGTAACGATCGTTGTCCTCCTCGGATGAGGAATAGGAAGGATCAGACCAAAACGCAGCGTGGTAAGTGTCCATGTTAATTTTAATAAATGAACACAAGACAGAGCGCGTGAACAAAACAGTTCTGTAAGGTGAGGACACACAAAACAGAAAACAACTACCCACAAACACAGGTGGGAACAGGCTACCTAAGTATGGTTCTCAATCAGAGACAACGATAGACAGCTGCCTCTGATTGGGAACCATACCAGGCCAGACACAGAAATACAAAACATAGAATGCCCACCCCATCTCACGCCCTGACCAAACCAAAAATAGAGACATAAAAAAGGAACTAAGGTCAGGACGTGACAGGAATTGAGAACTACGTTTAAATGTATTTGGCTAAGGTATATGTAAACTTCTGACTTCAACTCTATATAGTACTAGCCAAAGTTTGGACACACTTACTCATTCCAGGTTTTTCATCATTTTTACTATTTTTTACATTGTAGAATAATAGTGAAGACATCAAAACTATGAAATAACACATCTGGAATCATGTAGTAACCAAAAAAGTGTTAAACAAATGAAAATATTTTATATTTGAGATTCTTCAATGTAGCCACCCTTTGCCTTGATGACAGCTTTGCACACTCTTGGCATTTTCTCAACCAGCTTCATGAGGTAGTCACCTGGAATGCATTTCAATTAACAGGTGTGCCTTGTTAAAAGTTAATTTGTGGAATTTCTTTACTTAATGAGTTTGAGCCAATCAGTTGTGTTGTGACAAGCTCGGGGTGTTATACAGAAGACAGCCCTATTTGGTAAAATACCAAGGTCATATTATGGTAAGAACAGATCAATTAAGCAAATAGAAATGACAGTCCATCATTACTTTAAGACATGAAGGTCAGTCAAGCCGGAAAATGTCAAGAACTTTTAAAGTTTCTTCAAGTGCAGTTGCAAAAACCATCAAGCGCTATGATGAACCTGGCTCTCATGAAGATCGCCACAGGAAAGGAAGACCCAGAGTTACCTCTGCTGCAGAGGATAAGTTCATTAGAGTTACCAGCCTCAGAAATGGCCAAATAAACGCTTCACAGAATTTAAGTTACAGACACATCTCAACATCAACTGTTCAGAGGAGACTGCGTGAATCAGGCCTTTGTGGTCTAATTGCTGCAAGGAACCACTACTAAAGGACACCAACAATAAGAAGAGACTTGCTTGGGCCAAGAAACACGAGCAATGGACATTAGACCGGTGGAAATCTGTCCTTTGATCTGATGAGAACATATTTGAGATTTTTGGTTCCAACCGCCGTGTCTTTCAGAGACGCAGAGTAGGTGAACGGATGATCTCTGCATGTGTGATTCCCACTGTGAAGCATGGTGGAGGAGGTGTGATGGTGTGGGGGTGCTTTGCTGGTGACACTGTCTGTGATTTATTTTGAATTCAAGGCACACTTAACCAGCATGGCTACCACAGCAATCTGCAGCAATAAACCATCCCATCCGGTTTGCACTTAGTCCCACTATCATTTGTTTTTCAACAGGACAATGACCCAACACACCTCCAGGCTGTGTAAGGGCTATGTGACCAAGAAGGAGAGTGATGGAGTGCTTCATCAGATGACCTGGCCTCCACAATCACCCGACCTCAACCCAATTGAGATGGTTTGAGATGAGTTGGACTACAGAGTGAAAGAAAAGCAGCCAACAAGTGCTCAGCATATGTGGGAACTCAAGACTGCTGGAAAAGCATTCCAGGTGAAGCTGGTTGAGAGAATGCCAAGCGTGTGCAAAGCTGTCATCAAGGGT
The DNA here is from genome assembly GCF_021184085.1 of Oncorhynchus gorbuscha. Classification (NCBI taxonomy): domain Eukaryota; kingdom Metazoa; phylum Chordata; class Actinopteri; order Salmoniformes; family Salmonidae; genus Oncorhynchus; species Oncorhynchus gorbuscha. Next base: position 56,566,250 of record NC_060176.1, read on the forward strand.
GGCTACTTTGAAGAATCTAAAATATTTTTGATTCCATATGTGTTATTTCACAGTTTTGATGTCTTCCCTATTAATCTACAATGTCAAAAATAGTAAAAAGAATGAAAAACCCTTGAATGAGTAAGTATGTCCAAACTTTAATCATATGTTGACTATATATATACTTGCATCTTGTATTTTACCATTAAACATATTATTTTTTCAGTTCATCAGTCACTTGGAGGACAGCAAATTGGACCCCTTCACTGACATCCTTGAGGACTCACCAGCTGTTGAGGACTCAGACTGGGACATAGATTTCTGATTGAACAATATAATGCTGATCTGGGTTGAATCCTACACATGATCTGATACGAAAATAGTTTTTGGTACTGGAAATAAATTAAACCGAAGAGAGAGAGCAATGTAATGCAATTGTGTTCAGCGTTCTTTTATTTCAACGGGTTAGAATTTTTTGTAATGACATATTTTGTGAACTAGCAAAGAAGTGAATGTTGTTAGCTGTTCCTGTATTATGATATTTCTTACTTGGTATTATTGTTTTACCAAAAGTGTTATGTAGGCATTTTCAATTTATAAACATATGAGTCAACATCTGAATATTTGTAAGTAAATAAACAAACAAATAATAATCTGAGCTTTATCATGTGAATGTATTCAATAACTGGTTGTTAAATCATATATATAATTATATTGTTTTTTTTCTTCATCAATCTACACACAACACCCCATCATGACAAAGAAAAAACAGGTTTTTCGAATTTTTGGAAAACAAAAACAACCGGAAATAACTGGTTGTTAAATCATAGGGTGTTATAAAACACTTGAATGTTTTTGTTTTTTTAATCACCTTTGTGATTTGTTGAGTTGAGATATGAAGTGCTTTACGAATTCAATAGCTTTTTTTCTCTCATTATCATTTATTTCAAGAGCAATAGACTAGCTGCAAACCTTATCTCTCAGGCCCCTCATCTCTCAGGCCCCTCTCTATACTGCCACGTACTGGAGACCTCATCTCTCAGGCCCCTCTCTATACTGCCACGTACTGGAGACCTCATCTCTCAGGCCCCTCTCTATACTGCCACATATTGGAGACCTCTTCTCTCAGGTCCTTCTCATCGCTCAGGCCCCTCAGTGACGAACTGCCCAGGAAAAATGAATCCCCTCTTTCAAAAGGCTGTTGGATGTGTAAAAATATAACTTTAGACCGTCCCCTCGCCCATACCCGGGCGCAAACCAGGGACCCTCTGCACACACCAACAACAGTCACCCTCGAAGCATCGTTACCCATCGCTCCACAAAAGCCGCGGCCCTTGCAGAGCAAGGGGAACCACCACTTCAAAGTCTCAGAGCAAGTGACGTCACCGATTGAAACGCTATTTAGCGCGCACCACCGCTAACTAGCTAGCCATTTCACATCCGTTACAGATGCTTATCTTTCTATTGGCTCCTGACTACTTTATCGTTCTACGGGTCGCAGTGGCAGCCATTTTTTGACAGGCTACTGTTCCTGATTTATATGCTAATTTGTAAGTATTTTATTATTGGAATGCTTTTCATGTCGCTATCCCAATTGTTTCATTGACGTGTTTATTTCATTCTATTTGGGAGACAACAAATTGAACCCTATTTTGTATTATTGAAGAATTGTGAATTATGTTGGATGATGACGATAATCCTGTCTGACATGTAGAGTTCAGTTCTATGACAATCTCTGATAGATGAGAGGTGCCTGAGGATGAGTTTGAGACATGAGGGGCCTGAGAGATCTCCAATAGGTGGCATTATGGAGACGAGCTTGAGAGATGTGGTCTCCAGTAGGTGGCGGTATAAAGAGGGGCCTGAGGGATGAGGTCTGCAGCTGTACCCCTCTCAAGAAGAGGGGGGTTAAGGGTTACACTTTGGTGTGTTTGGTGTCGGTTGGTGATTTCGCTACTCCTGCCGAAGTAGAAGAACACAATTTGAGGAAAATTGGGTGACCTAGATTTCGTTTAGGTAAGAGTCGGTTGCCTCGAAACTATTTATTTAAACTGTGGGGAAAGTTCTCTACTAGGTACAAATTAGCTAGAGTAGGTAATTGTAACACACTGGTAGTGACACTATTGGATACAAGCGAGTGTACTCATCGTGGGGCATTAAGTGCAATACACTTAACCTGTTTACAATTTCCATTCGATACAAGCTTTGAAACAGGTAACGTTACAGTACATTTCTGACGATTTTGAGTTGTCCTGCATAATTATGTCAACGGAGAAAGAGAGAGGCGTGTGTCTTCTCTGAAGATGATGCATGTTAAGTTATGTATTGGTCATGAATGGGACAGAAATACGATTTTCGAGCTCGATATTCTAAACTTTGCAATGCATGGTAAGAAATTGTCAGCTGCCATAACAGTAGGTTATCAGTTTCAAGTAAGGATATATTTCAAATAGTTCTTTATACTTTTAATTCTAGCATATGAGGTGAAAACACCCATTGCAGAATTATGTGGTCCTTCTTTTTCTCCAAACAAAGGTAGTAGCTATATGGCTTGAAACCCAGCTGGACCAAACACATGTATAGCTTGAGTTCTTTGGAATTCCTCCAATTGCAATTCATGCTGTACAGACATAATGTCTGGCTGCATGTACCCATGTGTCTGCATTTTTGCAGGGGCTTTGTGCCCTTGCATTAATATTGAAGTCTATGTCTGTCTATGGAAACCACAGGCAACGTGTTTAAAAGTTGTCCATGTTGTTGGAATGCAGTCTGGGCAGGGCTGAGTTGGCATACTGTTGTGTCGCTGGTACAGTCAGATAGTGGAGGTATAGTAACACTCGGTAAAAGTGACACCTTGGACAGCTGAAGTTTTGAGTGTCCATTTATGCATAGTGGGCTGTGCTGCTTTAGTGCACAAACACACATTCAAGACAGGCCCTCCTAATCAATACCATGGGAGTCTAATGATGGTGGTAGGACTTCTGCAAAGAACTCCTGTGTTCTCTGAGTGTGTTGACTCGAGTAATGCTGCTCTGTCTGCTCCTGGACAGTTAATCTTCCCAGCAGCCGTCACCGTGACTCATACCGTGCCATCTTTCTTCCTCTCCGCCGCCTTTCCCGTCCCAAAACCCTAATTGTGACTATGTCTCTGTTTTTCACGCTTCATTTGGGAATCACAGCCGAAAAACAACCGTGCATTTCACTCGTTCTCCCCCTCGCTCTGCCACTTACTCTGTCACTTCACTAACCTCACGTGTCCCCAGTGCTCTTCCCATCTCCATTCAGAGAAGCGTTTGGTGTAGTGCTAGGCTATGCTGCCACTCAGTCCTTCCTCTCACCACCTGTAGTTTTCTGGGTCAGAGAATAACACGCCATTTGTCTGTCATCAGGGATGGTCTTCGAAGCCAACATGCCATTTGCTCACACGCGTAATGAGATTTTTGTAGTGTGGTGGCTTTTGATCACTGGAAATCTGGAAAATACTGAATCTCTGCTTGATGACGAAATCCCTTGTCAACCACATTTAAACATAACATTTAACATTTAAGTCATTTAGCAGACGCTCTTATCCAGAACCACATTCCCCCATACACCTCTCTCCTGTGGAACATAGATCCAGGCCTGCAGTGACATAGGTACCCATGTTATTTTAGTACAGAGACAATGAGGATACAGATAGTGGCTGCAATACTGCTCCTGATCCTCATTATTTTCCATGGGAGAGAATGACACATTATGTGGTTTCTGCTTTTGTCTTAGTATTGCTCTGTTTTTTAATCTCTGTTTCTGCCTGCCAGCAGGAGTGAATATGCACAGACATGCAAACTGCCCTTGGGTGTCTTGTTAAATATGTGTCACTTTTGAAACTCTTAGCTGGTGCTTTATGCCACCCTTTAATGCCTGTCTTACTGAGCAGTATAGGTGATTCATTCCAGATTGTTGCGTTTAATCGACACGTTACAACACAGCAAATATATGTTAGAGGCCTACAATGGGTGTATATAATCCCTCTTAGATATTTCATTTGCTTAGTAACTGTTTCACATGTCTCCATTATTCCCTTTGTCTCATCTCTGTTTGGGAGTAAGTGACAGGGAAGCACAATAGTCCCTGTCTGGCTCTGACAATAGCCATAATGAATGGGACTGGGGGAGGAAGGGCGATAATGCTACATTCTAATCTAGATAAAGAGAGCAATAGGGGAACATAGGGAGATATTCTTCTGAGCAAGCCATTTGTTATGTGTCATATATGAAAGAGCATTTATTTTGTCTTTGTATACGTCAAAGGAGCCATGGGGACCTTCCAAACTCAGACGGCCACTTTGCAGCAGGTGTTGGCTCGTACTGTAGTGCAACGCTTAAGACAATTGTAGCCATATGTATTATTTTATCAGCTAAAATAATTGTACTTATTATGAATGCTGGGCACAGTATGAATTATGTGACCACTCCATCATGCCATTTTATTTGAGTTCAGGGCAATGTATTCTGGCTAGATATTGTGCATTTGGAGAGGTCCTAGGACTTTCAAGGAACTTGAAGACAAAAGTAATGAGAAAAAGAATGATGGATCTTTGGTAATTATGTTCTCCGGGGGAGCGAACTGGGACATAGTTGGCCTGGTTTAAAGACTGAAGGAGAGGGGGGTGACCACCCTTTATCCCCTTCACTTTTGAAAGAAGGGGGGAGAAAGTGGGTGAGAGGTTGAGGGGTATAGGGGAGGGGGATTTATTTGGTGATGTGAATTCCATGTGCATAAGCAGAGAAAGTGGAACTGTGGGCAAACTCCTAGTTTGGAAGGACATATGAGATTTAAAAGACAGGAGGGTGTGAGAATGAAATGTTTTAGTAGATGTACGTTTGTTTCACATTTGTTTTGGTTAACATATTGAGTCCATGTTTCTTTCTCGTACTCTGGTTTGGTTATGAGCAATTAGACTGGCAGGGAAACATGAGGGTGGACCTACAGGCCATCACGCTGTCCCTCCCATCTCGCCACCAAACTCTGTTACTGTATGCATCTACTGTCTCCCTTTTTATTCTCTCCTCCCTGTAGCTCTAACTACGTTGGTAGACACAGAATTGAGTAAGAGTAACCTAAGCACATGTTTCTGGTTAGCCAATCATGATTACTTCCGAGTCCCTCGCCCCTATACACCCCAGCCCATTCATTCTCTCCTCAGTCCCCTTGTCTGTCTGCTGAGCCGGAGGGCCAGTGTGATTCGGCTGGGCTTTTTAAAAACAGTGGATGTTGCATTATTTCGTTTTTGTCACCAAGTTTGTTTGTAATTTTGCTTTATTAATTTTGGGCTGCATACAATCTGTCAGTCTCATTCCTAATTGTTCCATAAACATTTACCCCCCCCCCAAAGGAGTGGGCTCACTCACGATTTTGCCTAAGAACACAGCCATGAATAAAGAATGGTACCAACACCATCCTCTGAGAGCAACTTCTCCCAACCATCCAGGAACAGCTTGGTGAAAAAACAATGCCGTTTCCAGCATGATGGAGCACCTTGCCATAAGGAAAAAGTGATAATTAAGTGGACCGGGGAACAAAACATCGATATTTTGGGTCCATGGCCAGGAAACTCCCCAGACCTTAATCCCATTGAGAACTTGTGGTCAATCCTCAAGACGCGGGTGGACAAACAAAACCCCACAAATTCTGACAAATTCCAAGCATTGATTATGCGAGAATGGGCAGCCATCAGTCAGGATGTGGCTCAAGTTATTTGACCCGCATGCCAGGCCGGATTGCAGAAGTATTGAAAAAGAAGGGTCAACACTGCAAATATTGACTCTTTGTATCAACTTCATGTAATTGTCAATGAAAGCCTTTGACACTTATTGAAATGCTTGTAAAAATATCTAAAGACACTGAATATTTGTCATTCTCAACTTTTGGCCACGACTGTGGAATACTATTGTATAAGGGAGATTAACTCCTCTTGCTTGCATACAGCACATGCTTTATGTTCTGTTTCTAAAGTACAATAGCACCTGGATGTCTTTTCACAAGTTTGTAGAGAATTCGTGGATGTAATTGCTTCCCCTTTCACTTTTGACTCTCTCATTATATTTCTCTCTCATTCAGGCAAATTCTCTCTCTCTCTCTCTCTCTCTCAGCTATGCATTTTCAGGAGTGGTTACAATCACTTCGTACCAGTGGGGGGGTTCGAGGACCTGAAAACAAAGACTTCTGGAGCCTTGTCCCCTCTCTCCCTTTGTCGTCCTCTTTCTCCTTCCCCTCCCTCTCTCTATCCCCGTCCTCTCTGCTGGGTATAGGGGCTCTGGCCTCCTTCACTGCATACTGGCTGGTGACTCGCCCTCGGCCCATGCGCCCCCCTTGTGATCTGAATGCCCAGTCTATCCCTGTACAGGTGAGAGTATTGTGTTCTGGAAGCTTCAAGGAGCAGATGAGTGTTAGTAAGAGTAATATTTATTCAGATCAGTCATGTTTGTGTGAGTAATAGTAGTTGTATTTATCGCTGTATTTTGGTTTGTAGTTATACTACTACATTAACGTTGATTACATTAAAGAGCTGAAGAGGGAGAGTTTTATGGAGTCTGTGTATTGCAGGGAGAGCCCAATTGGAGGCGTTCAGCTTTGCTCAAGGATGATGTTCTGTTGGAGTTCTACTATGATGACACCAGGACAGCCTATGACATGTTCCAGAGAGGACTGAGAGTGGCAGGTGAGCTGGCCGGACACAGTGGACTAATGAGCTAGTTAGGAGCACTGACAACTTACCAGACATGCCAGAATGTACCTGACTAGATTGTGTTGATGCACAGGGGATGGCCCATGCCTTGGCTTTAGGAAACCTGGGGAACCTTACCAGTGGATATCCTACACTGAGGTCTGTGGATCTTTGGTCTTTGATTATTATTACCAGGTAATTACATTATAAGGTATGCTCAAGCTCTATTCATTGACTTGAATTATTGTTGCTGTCTGATTGTCCTGTTTTAGGTGGCTGAACAGGCACAGGTGCTGGGCTCTGGGCTTTTGGGCAAAGGCTGCCAACCAAACCCTGAGCAGTTAGTTGGAATATTTGCCCAGAACAGGCCAGAGGTACAGAAGGCTACACATTCCTTCCCTGCTATTCTACGTAGTGAGATGCCATGATGTTTAATCCTAAGATGTCCCTGTCTGTTAGAGCACTGTCCTTGTAGAGACCCCACTAATGTAGTGACCAAGCATCAGTTGGGAAGGAGTCTGGGCTCTGTCTTTCTAATAGTGATGCTCTGTCTCCCTCTGTTGGTGGCAGTGGATCATTTCAGAGCTGGCCTGCTACACCTTCTCAATGGCTGTGGTGCCCCTGTATGACACACTTGGAGAGGAGGCCATGGTGCATATCCTCAACCTGGGTAATGCTGGAATACTCTGTTACAACATACTGTTATATATATATATATATATATATATATATATATATATATATATATATATATATATATATTAGTACCAGTCAAAAGTTGACAGACCTACTCATTCCAGGGGTTTTCTTTATTTTTACTATTTTAATAGTGAATACAACAAAGCTATTAAATAACACATCTAGAAGGATGTAGTAACCAAAAAAAGTGTTATACAAATCAAAATATGTTTTATATTTGAGACTTCAAAGTAGCCACCCTTTGCCTTGATGACAACTTTGCACACTCTTGGCATTCTCTCAACCAGCTTCATGTGGTAGTCACCTGGAATGCATTTCAAGTAACAGGTGTTCCTTGTTAAAAGTTAATTTGTGGAATTTCTTTCCTTAATGTGTTTGAGCCAATAAGTTGTGTGGTGACAAGGTACGGGTGGTATACAGAAGATAACCCTATTTGGTAAAAGACCCAAGTCCATATTATGGCAAGAACAGCTCAGATAAGAAAAGAGAAATGACAGTTCATCATCCACCATGAAGGTCAGTCAATCCGGAAAATGTCACGGACTTTGAAAGTTTCTTCAAGTGCAGTCGCAAAAACCATCAAGCGCTACGATGAGGACCGCCACAGAAAAAGGAAGACCCAGCGTTACCTCTGCTGCAGACGATTAGAGTTACCAGCCTCAGCAATCAGCAATTAACTGCACCTCAGATTGCAGCCGAAAAAAATGTTTCACAAAGTTCAAGTAACAGACACATCTCAACATCAACTGTTCAGAGGAGACTGTGTGAATCAGGCTTTCCTGGTTGAATTGCTGCAAAGCAACCACTACTAAAGACACCAATAAGAAGAAGACTTGCTTGGGCCAAGAAACACGAGCAATGGACATTCGACTGGTGGAAATCTTTCCTTTTGGTCTGATGTCCAAATTTAAGATTTTCAGATGCAACCGCCGTGTCTTTGTGAGATGCAGAGTAGGTCAACAGATGATCTCAGCATGTGTGGATCCCCTCATGAAGCATGGAGGTGGTGGTGTGGTGGTGCTTTGCTGTTGATCCTGTCTGTGATTTATTTCGAATTCAAGGCACATTTAACCAGCATGGCTACCACAGCATTCTGCAGCAATACGCCATCCCATCTGGTTTGCACTTAGTCCCACTATCTATCATTTGTTTTTCAACAGGACAATAACCCAACACATCTCAAGGCTGTGTAAGGGATATTTGACCAAGAAGGAGAGTGATGGAGTGCTGCATCAGATGACCTGGCCTCCACAATCACCAAACCTCAACTAAATTGAGATGCATTGGGATGAGTAGGACTGCAGATTGAAGGAAAAGCAGCCACAAGTGCTCAGCATGGAAAAGCATTCCAGGTGAAGCTGGTTGAGAGAATGCTGAGTGTGCATCAAGGCAAAGGGTGGATACTTTGAAGAATCTCAAATATAAAATATATTTTTATTTGTTTAACACTTTTTTGGTTACTCCATCATTCCATTTGTGTTTAATAGTTTTGATGTCTTCACTATTATTCTGCAATGTAGAAAATAGTAAAAGTTAACAAAATCCCTGGAATGAGTAAGTGTGGCCAAACTTTTGACTAGTACTATGTATATAATATACAGTTGAAGTCGGAAGTTTACATACACCCAGGTTGGAGTCATTAAAACTAGTTTTTCAACCACTCCACAAATTTATTGTTAACAAACTGTAGTTTTTGCAAGTTGGTTAGGACATCTACTTTGTGCATGACACAAGTCATTTTTCCAACAATTGTTGGAATAATTCACTTTCACAATTCCAGTGGGTCAGAAGTTTACATACACTAAGTTGACTGTGCCTTTAAACAGTTTGGAAAATTCCAGAAAATTATGTCATGGCTTTAGAAGCTTCTGATGGGCTAATTGACATCATTTCAGTCAATTGGAGGTGTACCTGTGGATATATTACAAGGCCTACCTTCAAACTCAGTGCCTCTTTGCTTGACATGATGGGAAAATTAAAATAAATCAGCCAAGATAAGTCTGGTTGATCCTTGAGAGCAATTTCCAAAAACCTGAATGTACCACGTTCATCTGTACAAACAGTGGTATGCAAGTATAAACACCATGCAGCCGTCATACCGCTCAGGAAGGAGATGCATTCTGTCTCTTAGAGATGAACGTACTTTGGTGCAAACAGGGCAAATCACTCCCAGAACAACAGCAAAGGACCTTGTGAAGATGCTGGAGGAAACGGGTACAAAGGTGTCTATATCCACAGTAAAACGATTCTTATATAGACAGAATCTGAAGGCCCCTCAGGAAGGAAGAAGCCACTGCTCCAAAACCACCATTTAAAAAGGCAGACTACAGTTTGCAACTGCACATGGGGAGAAAGGTTGTCATTTTTGGAGAAATGTCCTCTGGTCTGATGAAACAAAAATAGAACTGTTTGGCCATAATGACCATCGTTATGTTTGGAGGAAAAAGGGGGAGGCTTGCAAGCCGAAGAACACCATCCCAACCGTGACGCATGGGGGTGCTTTGCTGCAGGAGGGACTGGTGCACAAAATAGATGGCATCATGAAGGAGGAAAATTACGTGGATAAATTTAAGCAACATCTCAAGACCTCAGTCAGGAAGTTAAAGCTTGGTCGCAAATGGGTCTTCCAAATGGACAATGACCCCAAGCCTACTTCCAAAGTTGTGGCAAAATTGCTTAAGGACAACAAAGTCAAGGTATTGGAGTGGCCATCACAAAGCCCTGACCTCAATCCCATAGAAAATTTGTTGGCAGAACTTATAAAGTGTGTTTGTGAGCAAGGAGGCCTGCAAACCTGACTCAGTTACACCAGCTCTGTCAGGAGGAATGGGCCAACATTTGCCCAACTTATTGTGGGAAGCTTGTGGAAGGCTACTCAAAACGTTTGACCCCAAGTTCAACAATTTAAAGGCAATGCTACCAAATACTAATGGAGTGAATGTAAACTTCTGACCCACTGGGAATATGAAAGAAATAAAAACTGAAATAAATCATTCTCTCTACTATTATTCTTACATTTCACATTCTTAAAATAAAGTGGTGATCCTAACTGATCTAAGACTGGGAATTTTTACTATGACTAAATGTCAGGAATTGTGATAAACGGAGTTTAAATGTATTTGGCTACATTGTGTATATAAACTTCCGACTTCAACTGTATGGGTGTGTTGGTTGTGTGTGTGTGTGTGTGTGTGTGTGTGTGTGTGTAGTTATTAATTGGTTCACTCCTATACCACTGTCCTTTTAATCTTCATGTTAATTTTGGCTGTTTCACCTCATAGCTGAGATCTCCCTGGTGATCTGTGACAAGGAGGAGAAGGCAGAGTCCCTTCTGGGGAATAAGGAGAAGGGTGTGACTCCTACTCTCTCCTGTCTGGTGCTCTTCAATCCCTGCAGTGATGCCATAGTGGAGAGGGGGAAGAACTGTGGAGTGGAGATTCTTGAACTCACACAGCTCATGGTGGGAGGAGGGTAGATGTATCAAATGTAGAGGATGAATTGATAGAATAGATGCCTGCTTCTTTGGTTGTGATACTGGATCAACATCACAAACAAAAGATCCCATCACACACCCTGTCGCTGGGGTTAGAAGTCACCTTGAGTACCACAGACATGACCGTGTGTGTGTGTGTGTGTGTGTGTGTGTGTGTGTGTGTGTGTGTGTGTGTGTGTGTGTGTGTGTGTGTGTGTGTGTGTGTGTGTGTGTGTGTGTGTGTGTGTGTGTGTGTGTGTGTATTGCAGGAACTTGGACGACAGAACCTCAAAGATCCTGCGGTGAGTTTTTCTCTGGTAAATGTCGATTGGGTCACAATTACAGTTTTTGCTGCTTCCCTACTGTTTTTGATCCTGTTGTCGTTCATCCGTGTCTGTTTGTTGCAGCCACCCCAACCCCAGGACCTGGCAGTCGTGTGCTTCACCAGTGGAACCACAGGTACCATGTGTTTTTATAGATCTCTGTGTGAGTCCTCAAGTACCCCCACTACCCTGCATGTTAATCATATACTTAAGCATTTACCCACGCTACTAGGAATGTGCCCATGGGGGCCCACTGACAACCTCTCATTAAGTTATGAGATAAATTCTGGTGTTACACAGAGCCGTGCAGTGATGCCCTCCTCCAAACTAAACTGTGTTCTGTTTATTTGACCAGGAAAGCCCAAGGGAGCCATGATCACCCACGGCAACATCGCCTCCAATTCCTCCTCTGTTATTAAGATCCTGGAGGTCTGTTCTGGCTCCCACCTCCGTCTTGAATTCAGAAGGAGTTTCATGGCTAGCTACATTTTCTCTCTATTTGTCTCACTCCATCCCTCGTTCCATCTCTCTCTCTGTTCTTCTCCCTGTAGTGTTTTAAAAGATGATAAATGGGATGTTTAATAGCCCTTGTGAATGCGAAATAGTTTACCCATAATTGTCCTTGTAAAATATACATTGCTGTTGTAAAATCTAGATTGCATATTTTAATTGGTTGTATGTCATCTCTATTATCCGCTGTGTAACTTTTTTTTTTTTTTAAATGCGCCAATTATTTCCCTCCATTACAGGGGTCATTTGTAATTCAGCAAGAGGACGTGTCAATATCTTACCTGCCTCTTGCCCACATGTTTGAGAGGATGATTCAGGTAGCTCACCCTCTTATGATTACAATAATACTTTTCTATGTCTGTCTTGGTGACTATACATGTCAGACAGTGCTCTAAATGCTCCTGTCTGCCTCAGGTGTCCATGCTATGTCATGGGGCCAGGGTAGGATTCTACCAGGGGGATATCTCCCTGCTCATGGATGATATTAAGACTCTGAAACCCACCTTCTTCCCAGTGGTGCCTCGCCTACTCAACCGCATCTACGACAAGGTCAGCAGATGAGTGCAAATCCTATGATACTGTACCAACCATACAATTGGTATTTGTTTATGTGGCCTTACTTCTAATTTTTTCTATGCTCTCTTCTGTGTGTATGCATGTCTGTGTAGATCTTAGGCTCCGTGACGTCCCCATTGCGCCGGGCAGTGCTGCACTATGCAGTGAGGAGGAAGCAGGCTGAGCTCAGCAGTGGGGTGGTACGTAACAACAGTCTGTGGGACAGGCTGGTGTTCAACAGGATTCAGGTACGCCACTGAACACACAGTGCATTCTGAAGTATTCAGACCCCTTCCTTTTTTCCACATTTTGGTATGTTACAGCCTTATTCTAAAATTAATTAAATATGTTTTTTTTTCTTATCAATTTACACACAATACCCCATAATGACAGAGTGAAATCAGGTTTTTAGAAATTTTTGCAAATCTATTAAAAATTAATACCTTAAGTATTCAGACCCTTTGCTATGAGACTCAGAATTTGAGCTCAGGTACATTTGGAACCACCAATACTCTTACTAGAGCTGGCCACCTGGCCAAATTTAGCAATCGGGGGAAAAGGGCCTTGGTCAGGGAGGTGATCAAGAACCCTATGATCACTCTGACAGAGCAGAGTTCCTCTGTGGAGATGGAAGAACCTTCCAGAAGGACGACCATCTCTGAAGCACTCCACCACTGTGGGGATGGAAGAACCTTCCAGAAGGACAACCATCTCTGCAGCACTCCAACAATCAGGTCTTTATGGTAGTGGTAGCATCATGCTGTAGGGTTGTTTTTCAGGGACTGGGAGACTAGTCAGAATCAAGAAAAAGATGAACGGAGCAGGGTACAGAGAGTCTTGATGAAAACCTGCTCCAGAGTGTTAGGTCCTTAGACTGGGGTGAAGGTTCACCTTCCAACAGGACAACGACCCTAAGGACACAAGCAAGACAATGCAGGAGTGGCTTCAGGACAGGTTTCTGAATGTCCTTGAGTGGCCCAGCCAGAGCCCGGACTTGAACCCGATCTAACATCTCTGGAGAGACCTGAAAATAGCTGTGCCCTGACACTCCCCATCCAACGTGAGCTTGAGAGGATCTGCAGAGAAGAATGGGAGAAATTCCCCAAATAAAGTTATGCCAAGATTATAGAGTCCACACCCATGAAGACTCAATATTGTAATCGCTGCCAAAGGTGCCTCAACATAGTTGAGGCGGCAGGTTAAAGTGTTGAACTAGTAACCCAAAGGTTGCAAGATCGAATCCCTGAGCTGACAAGGTAAAAATCTGTCATTCTGCCCCTGAACAAGGTAGTTAACCCACTGTTCCTAGGTCGTCATTGAAAATAAGAATTTGTTCTTAACTGACTTACCTAGTTAAATAAATAAAAGTACTGAGTAAAGGGTCTGAATACTTATGTATATTATTTTTCAGTTTTATTTTATATATTTGCAAACATGCCTGACCTGTTTTTGCTTTGTTATTATGGGCTATTATGTATAGATTTGAGGGAAAATCAATTTAATACATTTTAGAATAAGGCTGTAGGGTAACAAAATGTGGAAAAAGGGAAGGGGTCTGAATACTTTCTTAATGCACTGTTAAATCTCCCTTTTCAGAACTGTATTTGTTAGATGTAATTGGATTCTCGTTGTTTCTTTTGTGTTTCAGGCTAATTTAGGAGGTAATCTGAGGTTCATCCTGACCGCCTCGGCCCCCATCTCCCCCACCGTGCTCTCCTTCCTCAGGGCCACCCTCGGCTGTCTGGTGAGAATATCTGCCTGGAGCTCAGACTAAATATGTGGGTTTATTTCAGATGGGGGTGTGAGGTTTAGTGATGTGGAATGTGCCTGCTGCTCTGTGCAGATCTTTGAGGGCTACGGTCAGACTGAATGCACAGCAGGCTGCACCTTCTCCATGCCAGGTGACTGGAGTGCAGGTAAGGGCTGACTCTGACGATGGGAAACTATGTACTTCATATCTGGAGACAACTAGTCACTGATCCCAGTAGCTGCGTGTTGGTTATACTCTGGTACTCTGTGTGTGTGTGTTTCTCAGGCCATGTTGGTGCTCCATTGCCCTGTGCCATGGTGAAGTTGATTGACATTCCTGATATGAACTATTATGCCAAGAACGGAGAAGGAGAGGTGTGGTGGTAACACAGCATCATTGTGTTATTGTACAACATACCCAGCAAAAATGTATCCCTCTAGCTGTTGTGTATCATATGCTGTTCCAATATTAACACTGTTCCTACCTTTCTGCTGAGTTAGATCTGTATCCGTGGCCACAGTGTGTTCCGGGGATACCTGAAAGATGAGGAGAAAACAACAGAGGCCCTGGACCGTGATGGCTGGCTGCACAGTGGAGACGTGGGCCAGTGGCTACCGGTGAGCTGGGTTACAATCGAGGACAATGATCAGTAGATCCTCCAGTCAGTCAAGTCATGTAGATTGTTATGTGAATGTGTGTCGGTATGTTTTCCTGTTAGAATGGGACACTTCGCATCATCGACAGGAAGAAGCACATCTTCAAGCTGTCCCAGGGAGAGTACATTGCCCCTGAGAAGATTGAGAATGTCTACATGCGTTGTGTCCCTGTGCTACAGGTCTTTGTGCACGGAGACAGCCTACAGGTATTTGTGATATTCTGGTACTCTTATATTCACTCTCAGAATAGTCCCTTTTCTAAGAATCAGTCATTCTTTCTAACACTGTTTTATGTTTTGTTTCTTCTGTGTGAATGTCCTCTTTCCAGTCTCACCTGATCGGTATTGTTGTGCCAGACCCAGAAGTGTTCATTGACTGGGTTAAGAAGAGGGGAATCGTTGGATCCTATGAGGAACTCTGCCAGAATCCAGTATGTGACGTCACCCTGGTTCACTCAATAGGCCATCTGCACCTTTACAATGTTTGCTGTTGTTGGATTGTATCAATTCTGAAGGTACTGATTTGAAATCTTCTCTCACTACAGGATGTGAAGAAAGAAGTGTTAGAAGACATGACAGCCGTGGGGAAGGAAGCTGGGCTGAAGTCATTTGAGCAGGTGAGGAATCTTCAACATGAATACAGGCATACATTGACTTCATATTTGTAACAAATGGTGTAACAGGAAACTGAATACGACATAAAAACATGAGTCTGATCCTTTCGCCATCTCTTTCCTCACTGTCAGGTGAAGGACCTGCACCTGCATCCAGAGATGTTCAGTGTGAGCAACGGTCTCCTCACCCCCACTCTGAAGACCAGACGAGTGGACATCCACAGGGTCTTCCAGGAACAGATCACAAACATGTATAGCACAACAGCCATCTAGAAGACCTCTATCCACTAACATGCTCACACACTCCAATGACATTTACAGTTGAAGTCGGGAAGTTTACATACACTTAGGTTGGAGTCATTAAAACTCATTTTTCAACCACTCCACAAATGTCTTGTTAACAAATTATAGTTTTGGTAAGTCGGTTAGGGCATCTAAGTAATTTTTCCAACAATTGTTTACAGACAAATTATTTCACTTATAATTCACTTTCACAATTCCAGTGGGTCAGATGTTTACATACACTAAGTTGACTGTGCCTTTAAACAGCTTGGAAAATTCCAGAAAATTATGTCATGGCTTTAGAAGCTTCTGATAGGGTAAATTACATCATCTGAGTCAATTGGAGGTGTACCTGTGGATGTATTTCAAGGCCTACCTTCAAACTCTGCCTCTTGACATGGGAAAATCAAACTACAAGTCTGGTTCATCCTTGGGAGCAATTTCCAAACACCTGAAGGTACAACGTTCATCTGTACAAACAATAGTACGCAAGTATAAACACCATGGGACCATGCAGCCGTCATACCGCTCAGGAAGGAGACGCGTTCTGTCTACTAAAGATGAGCGTACTTTGGTTCGAAAAGTGCAAATCAATCCCAGAACAACAGCAAAGGACACTGTGAAGATGCTGGAGGAAACAGTTACAAAAGTAACTATATCCACAGTAAAACGAGTCCTATATAGACGGAACCTGAAAGGCCACTCAGGAAGGAAGCAGCTACTGCTCCAAAACTGCCATAAAAAAGCCAGACTATGGTTTGCAACTGCATATGGGGACAAAGATCGTACTTTTTCTGGAGAAATGTCCTCTGGTCTGATGAAACAAAAATAGAACTGTTTGGCCATAATGACCATCGTTATGTTTGGAGGAAAAAGGGGGAGGCTTGCAAGCTGAAGAACACCATCCAAACCGTGAAGCACAGGGGTGCTTTGCTGCAGGAGGGACTGGTACACTTCACAAAGTAGATGGATCATGAGGGAGGAAAATTTACGTGGATATATTGAAACAACATCTCAAGACATCAGTCAGGAAGTTAAAGCTAGGTCGCAAATGGGTCTTACAAATGGACAATGACCCCAAGCATACTTCCAAAGTTGTGGCAAAATGGCTTAAGGACAACAAAGTCAAGGTATTGGAGTGGCCATCAAAGCCCTGACCTCAATCCCATAGAAAATGTGTGGGCAGAACTGAAAAAGCGTGTGTGAACAAGGAGGCCTACATACCTGACTCCGTTACACCAGCTCTGTCAGCAGCAATGGGCCAAAATTCACCTAACTTATTGTGGAAAGCTTGTGGAAGGCTACCCGAAACGTTTGACCCAAGTTCAACAATTTAAAGGCAATGCTACCAAATACTAATTGAGTGTATGTAAACTTCTGACCCACTGGGAATGTGAAGTAAATCATTCTCTCTACGATTATTCTAACATTTCACATTCTTTAAACAAAGTGGTGACCCTAACTGACCTAAGACAGGGATTTGTTTTTACTAGGATTAGTTTAAATGTATTTGGCTAAGGTGTATGTAAACCTCTGACTTCAACTGTACATGAACTGTCTGTGTTTTCTGTAACTGGACAAAGATATGCAGTTTGTTGGATCTCACTATAGTACTAAAAACGGAGCATGTAGCCATGCCAATAGAGGTTATAGCTACAGTACACCGCTCAATACTATCAAACACAATTGGTATGGTTTTCAGGGGATTCCATACTTTTTAGATCTTTGGACATACATCAGCATGTCAAATGTATTTTCAATGTTTAAATATCATAGACAGTAGGAACAACAACATTACATGGGACCAAACTATTTTCCTTGCAGAAAACCTGGCCATTTTTTAAAAAAAAATGGTAGAGTGAGTGGGTAAGTAGACATTAAGGTGAGCCTGATATTGCCCCCCTGGACCACACTTCCATCCCTCTGACCAATCCGTAGCATCTAAACCTCGGGAAAGCTGTTTCTTACAGTGCAAAATAATTCATATTCCCTTGTGTATTCTCTGATTCTAGAGATTATTTAGTGTTCTCAGTGAAGCTGTGGCTGAGATACAGTAGCTTTGAACAAGATATCTGCAATAAATCATTCCCATTTACTGACCACTGTCCTTTCTCCAAAGTTATATAAGGGATTCAACTGAAACATTACCCTTAAAGACATGCTCCAGAACATTTTTAAACCTCCCGCTTTGGGCTGGGTGTGTCAGTGTAGTTCATACTACGAGCAGAATTACCATTTCTCAATTAGCCATTACATCCTTAGTTTGAAAGGGATTGTGCTGTGTCGTTTTCCCCACATGGGCCAGCCCCTAGCAATTCAAGATGCAGTGAATGAGCTTCGGCCCCTCGCCATTTGGGTGACCGCTAGAAAGATGCATACACAGTAGAGGCTGAGAAAACACAATAATGTGGTGCACATATGGCATAACATTTTAGGGGACTATTTTTAAAACTACTGGCAAGACATTATACAAAAGTACATTTACATTTAAGTCATTTAGCAGACGCTCTTATCCAGAGCGACTTACAAATTGGTGCATTCACCTTATGACATCCAGTGGGACAGTCACTTAACAATAGTGCATCTAAAACTTAGGGGGGGGTGGGGTGAGAGGGATTACTTAACCTATCCTAGGTATTCCTTAAAGAGGTGGGGTTTCAGGAGGTGGGTTTTTACTGGAGAATCTCTAATATAATTTATGCAGTTGCCATTAAATAGTGAATTTGTAAATGGGAAGAACAAACTGAATATTGATGAAATATGTTCACTGGACACTATTTTTACTAATTCCCAACAATGTAGAAATATTATTGTATGATCCTTCATAAAGAAACTGATTATCATCAGTCAATTTCATTTAGTTGAAGTGTATGATCTCTGAAGGAGACTTCTTACATCCATTTATTGCATGGTTGTTCATAGAAAATGACAATGGAAAAAGCTTTACTGAAAACAATGTCTAAACAGGATTGTAAGTAAGAGCTAAATAACAAACAGCTTCATAAAGACCATTAACATAACAGATTACAAGTCATGTTTCTCACTCAATAATAATGGTAATTAAGTTGAACTAGAACTATGTTTTGGATAAGATTTTTAAAATGTTTAAATCCACATTTAGTCAATAATGCATTTTGTACATAGCTGTCCACAAAGAAAATGAACATTCATTGCATTGTTCATAGAAAAACAGTCAATTTGTCATGTTGAGGGAATTCTAAGGAACAATTTCATCCTCAGAAGCATTTTCCATTAATAAATATGCAACAAATGTGGGTATAATAGTTCAATCATATGCATGACCTCCACTTAGGCAATAACTAATATAATAATAATAATATATGCCATTTAGCAGGCGCTTTTATCCAAAGCGACTTACAGTCATGTGTGCATACATTCTACGTATGGGTGGTCCCGGGGATCGAACCCACTACCCTGGCGTTACAAGCGCCATGCTCTACCAACTGAGCTACAGAAGGACCACTAAGTGATAACTGATAGACATAATAATAATAATAATAAATGCCATTTAGCAGACGCTTTTATCCAAAGCGACTTACAGTCATGACATAGTCCTCTCCTAGTTTTATTTGATCTGTTATGTAGTAGGAACATTTACTGGAGAGTTTAAATCAATAATGAATCTGAGGACAAACAATGGAACAAAGAACCACTTCGATAACGGTCAAATGAAGGAAAGCTATGGGAACAATGAACAGTAAGTGTCACTAGAGGGAGCAAGAGAGTTGCTTTTGGAAGGCAAGTACTCTAGCTCGACTTGTAAACCTACTGTACGTGAAGAAGAACGAGAGAAGGGTACAAGGACTATCTGTCAGATTTAGTAGGGGACGATTAGGGAACAAACAAACATTTTGACACCTTTTATACAGTCACCATCAGAGGTCTGGAGTTGAAAGAGTTCGACATATATCCATAGCCGGGAAGCTGGAGTGGCTAGTGTTAAATACTACTTTCAATATATATATATTTTACCCCAACAAATAAGCTCCTGGGCCACAATGCACAGGCTAGATCACTGTAAACCTTAAGGGAGGGAGAAATACAGAGATTCAGATGAATGTAGCTTTCTGACCTACACTTCCTCTAGTCCGATAACATTTAAATACGAGTGTTCAATACAGTACCACCAATTTGTTACAATAAATTCCATATTGGTGTTTACCTTGATTTGGAAAAGATTACAAAACTCAAATGATCAAAAACAAGTATGCAGCTTTGAGAAGAAATTGTGATCCACAGATATCCTACACATCTATAGTTCTATGTGTAATTCTATGGTGTGACCCACAAATGAGTTCTTAGAACGGTTTCATTCCATCATTTAAAAAAATATATACATATTGGCTTATGATAATAGCACTTGGCTGATGGCAGGTAAAATGCTTGGAGTTGCTATCAGTGTTTCTTTAGACGTGAGGAAAGGGTCAAATGAGAGATGTGAGAGAGGTGGGAAGATGAGTGCAAGAAACAGTTGAAGATTAGGATATGTCCATTTGCACAGTGAGAAGGATTCTGAAGAGCAATCCATTCACTGAGGTTGGAAAGGAGTCAAGTCCATATGTATAGAGCGAGCCCTTCCTCTCCTTGGTGTTCTCTCTCAGTCATCAGCGACTAAGGACAGAGCACGCAGCTCACTCAGCTTGGCTTCATTCTCCCTCTCCCTCTGCTCACCACTCAGCCCTGCCTGGTCGATCTGATCCGTCAACTCACTGAAAATATTGTGCATCTCCGTGAAGTACACCACCTGAAAGAGAGCAGGAAAGATAATGGTGAATTTACTGGGGTGGAAAACTTTAAGACGATGAGGGTCTTACGGAAAGAGAGCAGTTAAAGTTCAAATCAGAACCCTGCCCAGTCCACCCCCACAATCTAGCTACAGTTTACTTACAACATGCAGAGGCTCACGGTCCTATAGCCCTTCACCTACACTAATGAGAAGCCATTCAGAAGTAAAGGAGCGAGCCCGTAGAAATAAAACAACTAAAACAAAGCCCAAACCCCAGCTCTTCAGTGGGTAGTGACCCTGCCTTTTCTCTCCCAATCTGAACATGAGATAGAGAGTGTTCGCTGAAAGCTTTCTTGACACATCCCACCCCTGCTTCTTCCCCCAGTTCATGAGTCAGGATCCCAGGAGAGATGCTTTGATGATTAATAGACTTTAATCACATTACAAGACTCCAGAAGAGTGGGCCGAGAATGAAAGTACTGGGAAATACAACCCCTTGAAACCCACACACATTTCAATATTTATTCATGCAGCGATGCATACGCTACAGTGCACTTTAGGGGGCATTTCGGACTTATTTGGAAATGCACACGTGTGTTCTGCATAGAGGCTGGAATAAAAGAAGAGCTGCTGGCAGATCAAGGCATTGAAGAATAGAGAGACAGGCCATTTCAGATAGGAAAATGAAGCTCTCTCTCTCGGGTAGGGAGAAGACGTAACCACATGCAACTGTAAGAGATTTGTCACAGGATGCATGCTGGTAGAGAAATGATCATGTAGCCATTTTCAACTAATTACATTTGAACTGTGATTAACTATCCAAATGTCTATTCCACAAGACGTGTGCCAGCTTCAGTCCAGTTATATTAACAGAAGCTAGTTGGTATACCCAGTGACTAACCGGAAGAGGAACCCAGTTTGAAAAGCCTCTGTGTTTATACCGAACTCTGTCACCTAGACCACATGAGTGGGCCATGAGTATTGGGTTACCAGTGTATGTGGGGGCAAAGCGGATATTTTTCATTTAAAAAGTGGCTTGGTGAAAAAGCTATGGGATACATGTCAGTTATAATGTACACCAGATCACTGTGTCCGGTCTGGGGTGAACATCCTTTATGCCATCCAGTCTCTACAATTAGCCCAGTAATCATGTGCCATAAACTCCACGGACCACCTATGAAAAGGAGCCAATGGCCAAATTCACAATTATTTATATTACCTTTTTTAAATATATATATGTATTTTTTATTTTTTACAAATGACCAAATACAACCCCTGTCACCCTGATGACTAAATATGTATTTAGACAGAGAGCTACACCGACTCATCTGACCTCAACTCTTTATTTCACTAACAACATTTAAAAAACATACAGTACATGAGAAGAAAAAAAATTGGGCATCCAATAAGATCCCATCTCTATCAACCTGGTCTATCAATTAACTCAGGAGAAGTGCAATATAACTAAATCATTATGACAGTAGCGTGTCAAAAGAACACATTTCTTTCTGCTAGTACAAGCAGTACAGAACACCCTAACCAAGAACAACCACAGGGAATCCACACTCAGACAATGTCTCAATTATCCAGCATCTGTACAGGTGGACAGACACATCCGATCACAGCAGAGCATTGCGTCCCATTCATAGCCATTTCATGAAACTCCTGCTAGTGGTGCTAGAGCTCAGAACAAAGGAAGGCATTGTGAGGGCACCCTGGGAGCCATGCAGCAGGTCCGGGGGAGTGGGAGTCCAGACCGTGCATGGGCTGCTGTGCTGACTGACCACCCAGGAGCGGCTGTGTTGGAGGAGTGGGTGTGTAGACCAGCCCAGCACTGGAGTCTGTCCCTCTGGCCCAACTGCGCACCCCCCGCCTCCATTCACAATGTTCTGGAGTTAGAGATGAGCTTTTGAATTTGAGTCATCAGCGCATTGCCTTCAGAGGGCCCTCATTACTGTTTCAAGTCATTCTTTGCAGATGACTGAGTACAGACCTGCTCCAATGTCCATAGAGGAAGGAGCACTGAAAAAGGGACACTAACAGTGGGAAGGACCAAAATCTTCACCCAATAGTTTTATATCCACAACCTGTCTTTATTAAATCCTTATCTTATAGGGCATTGGATCCATGTTTCTACAATCATCATTCTAGGGAGAGGTGATGTCCAGTGTTACATTACAGAGCTACTATGGAGGAGATAATCCTGATCAATTAACAAGATTACCAGAGACCTAATGGCAGCTGCCAAGTTTATTCAGACTGCCTCCAGTGACACCATCTCCTGAGCTGTGAAGATCAGGCTACGCTGCTGTTACACAAGTCTGTCTTTACTCAGCCAGCCCAGGAGGGCTCCATTCACTTCCAGTCTTCCAGTAACAGTCATCACATACAAGCCTACCCCCTTGTTGTAATCTAACAGAAACACAGAGAAAGTAAAGAACTCTGTCACGGAAGACAGGACTATGGATAGATCAAAGGGCGCAAATATCAACTTCCTTTGAACCCCCACTGGGCTAGCCTGGTTGTATCAATGACTAAATGTTGTTTGAGTCTGATAGGCAGCTTTCGGTCTGTCAGCGTGTTTGGGGGTGGGGTGCCAGCCTGGCCTAGTGACGTGGCCAGTACTCAATCTGATTAGGCGTGTGCCAGTCTCTATCCCAAAAACAAAATGACATGGCTGAGGTGGGGTGCGCGGGGGTAGGTGTGGGCGACGGTTGAGGGTGCCCGGCTCAGCTGCTGGTCTGGTTAAAGCGAGACGGGCTTGCAGGTTAGAAGGGCTGGAGCCAGACAGATAGACAGACAGACCTGGGCCTCCCGGGCTAATCAGGGAGGCGTGGGGGGTTAATCACATTAAGACTATGTGGAGGGAGACAGGAAGGATTACACTCTCTCTCCACTCCACTACCACCCTCTCTGCTGTTGGTCAACAGACAGCTGGGGGCAATACAACACTACAGATCAACAATCTGCTAAAATTGCAAATAAAACCCATTGGAAACTTTTCGGCCTGGGATTGGACAGATGTGAACAAGTTTTGTGTATCAACTGAATGCTTATACATACCTAGGTCTAATAATTCATAACTGTGCATGTATATATGCATTGCAAAGATGGCTCACGGGAGTAAAACTGGGTATGTGTGCACCCAGCTCACTATAGCTCACCTGTGCCCGGATGAGTGCCTCAAAGCTGGGCTGAAAGTAGTCGATGAGGCTGTGGTAGAACTCAGCTCCTCCCTGGCCTGGCCGGGGGCAAACAGAAGACAGGTCAACACTTCAACAAAACACACATCATTACTATGGAGTCTCAACAATCACATTCCAGCTACGTTCTCAGGAATGTCATCTGTCAATAACCATGAAAAACAATAGGAGAATGAAAATGTGTTCTGACGCAGAACAATAGAGAAAAAAAGAAAAAGACTAATCACGACCACAAGTGAAGAGGAGTGGGTTATGTGGGAAGACTTGGCTGTGTGCAGACCACACCACCGCTGATCAGGATGATGTGTGATGTACTCGTACGTAGTCTATTGGTGGGCATAAAGAAATGATATATAGCATAAAGAAACGAATATGTATAATTTAGAGTGCATGATGTGTGTGTATGTTCGTGGGGGGGGGGGGGGGGGGTAACAGCATCACCTGTGAGCACTCATGTTTATCTTGAGAATCTACTCTGTGTGTCCGTCCTTAGTGAGTCTGTTAAAATGGTGTGGTAGTGTTTTGTCAAGATCATTTCTCTAAGAGCTGTGAGATTCAAAGACCAAGGAGATAGGGGGCCTGTTTAGGCTTTGTGCCCCTGACAATGCTTTTTTCAATGTGTGTGGGTGGGCAGCCATGTGAGGGTGTGAGCCCAGGCAGCACTGCATTGATATCTGTGAATGTGTGTGTGCTGCTGAAGAGGACTATGTGAGTGTGTCTACAATACTCAATTACGTGCCTGTATATGTGCAGCAGTGTCTTTTCTAAAGGCTATACTTGAGAGCCTGGTAGCTTGTGTGGGTGAACAGAGAGCACATGTACAGTATGCATTGCGCTCAACTATTTTTGTTCACAGCCAGTCAACATTTGTACCTTGTTCACTTCTTGATTGTATTGAACACACTAACATCATACTAGGACTTCTGCTGCCCAACAGAGAGATGGAGTGACAGATGAAGTGGCAACATGTGCCAGCAGAAGCTGTTAGCACTGCTCCGTTACATTGAAAGAGCAGCGTACCTGGTGCAGTTTGACCATGGTGGGGCCCCGTCTTCTCCTTCTCTTCATACTTCTCTACTTTGGACTGTAACCTCTTGTAGTCCTGTAGAGCCTGCTCCCTTCGTTTCACAGCCATGTTGAGGCTGGGGAACACACTGCTGTACCTGAGACGCACAGACAAAGACACAGTGAATCAGAACTGACACACAGAGGCAGACCTTGAGAGACAGAGCGATAGATACCAAAGAGCCAAAGTGACTGCTTTGTACATGAGATGTGGACATAACGAGACATGACATTGCTCTGTGTACATGGACATACAGACAAGAGCCTGTCAGAGAAACAGCTGTCTATTGACAATATGAATGAAACTTCCTACATAATGCAATGTGTCCGCAATACAGACCAATAAATCTAAACAAATCATGCAAATCATGCAAAATGAACCTAAGTTGTTGTCTTAAAATAATAAACGTGCATTGAAAAAAGTATTGCAACACTAGACAAGAAAGAATAAGCTTTTTCTAAACCACCAACTTGTTGAAGTACTCATGTGAGTTCTTGTGGATCGATACCATGCAGCACAGAAAAGTGTTCTCAAGTAGGAGACATCTTAGTGTAGACTGGAGTCACTTTCAAACAACCAAGGAGGCCAATTTTCGGTCAAACCGACTCCAATTTTTATTTAACTACTATAGCGCAAAGGACATGAAATAATTCAATTGGTTTCAATGATTTTATTCAAAATGAAAACACAATCTTTCCGAAAGAATCCTTGTCTCAGGTACTAAAAATAGGAAACACATTTGTAACTTAGCAACAGGAGTCCGTGCCTCATCCCGGGACTTACTTTGCTCCAACACACTGTTTCTGTACGTTCTGTTTTTATGGGAAATACAGTACAGAAATGCAGCTACACCACTTAATTTGCAAAAGATTTACATTTTCCAAACTAGAAAAATAAAACGGTTGCAACCCTGTTTAGTCAGAAAATCTTACCATTATAGACTAACCATTAAGTCAATGGTGGAGATGTCTAACTAGACATCTGGATTTTCACACATTTGAGAGCACTTTAATGTACTTTGTATGATTCTATATAGGCACAGTAAGTCAGGTGTCACATTCATCATGCATGTTTACCCAGGTCTAAGTTTCATAACCTGATGACAATTCTTAGTTTTTCTATGATTCATCTGGGAGGATTCCATACAGGCTGCAGCTAGCTATAGCCTAGTTCCTTGAACGTCTGCTACTCTCACTAGTGTACAGTGTGCCAGTGATTCATTTTTTCCTCAAACAATGAGCCAATTCTCCTGGTCCCCTTCTTAATATACCACAGGTGAGGGGAATCCACAATGGACCTGACAAGAGGTTGCGAAATCCAGTCTGCCTCAACAAAGAGTAGAATAAGCCCTGTGAGGGGGTGGCCAGCTGGGGTGGGGGGAGTTGGGCAGCGTGACGTGACCTGGGCTCAGCCTAAGACAAGCTGTAGATTGTTTCCCACAGGAAGTTTAGAAGGGAGCGGCCCTGTATCGTTTTGGCGACGTCACAGAGCCCAGCCCCACGACCCACGCTCTCCCTCTATTTATAAAACAACACTTTGGCCCAGTTTACGGCAGGCAGCCAGGCTGGGTGGATGCCTTCCTCTAGTAATTTACGATCTGTCTCTTGCTCCAGTGTAGTGTACACATACTTCAAGTGCCAGGGGATTACACAACCGCCCCCCTAAGCATGAATGCACTCCGACACGATTCCATTGGCCCATGACAACAATACACACCACACTGACTCATTAAAGACATAAAGGCTGACCGCATTCTCCTCCTCCAGAGCACCTCACTTCACACCACCTCTGCACGGCATCATGAGGTGCCATGTGATCAGATGCTCTCACTTCAGACTACATCACAATAGAGTAGTAATGATAACATCTGGGTCACTCACACATGATCACATTGTAGGTAGGAGGTTTCCGACAGTCAGGAAGACCACCACTTCCTTTCTCTTAATGATGTGACTGAGAGAACACCTGTGTGAGCCGATATTAGGAGGTCACTGTTCTAATGCTGTCATACCTAGAGGATGCCAATGTGTCTGTTGTGCTCAGACTATCTAAAGAGTAGCTCTGTGGGAGCCTGGCTGACTCAGCTGACAGTGGCTGTGTTTGAAAGTCACTGTACACACAGCGTAATGATAGTTTGGGATCGCTGGCTGGGCTGGACATTTCCCTAGATGTCTCTGGTCTGACTTCCACATACTGACAAGTCGGCTCCAGACCAGCCTATATTTAATCCGGCCTCGTCTAGGCCTAAGCTCTGCTGGACCAAGGGCGCACCACCACTGTCTGTGTGACAGGTCAGTCAGGGTGTGGTGGCTGGCTGGATGGAAAAAGCAGCTGGACGAGAGCTTGTTTATGACATGTTGATCCACAGCCGGACCGACACAACCAGACAGCCAGCCAGACAAGCCCAAGTCTGGACCAACCAGCCCTGCCGGAGCAGAGACAGTAGTCTGGCAGGTTGACTGACCGGTCCACTGAACACTGTCACATGACAAAAGGCCTCTCTAAGAACATGTTCACCTTCCATGTCTCATTGTCTATGAAATGAGGAAGTAACACAATGAAAGCCAAGTTTACGCAATCACATAAGGCATTATTTATGCGTAATGAAAATACAAAGTCACTGAGAGGCTAAGTGTTGCGTGAAGGCTAGAGTGCCAACAGAACCTCTGTTTTGATAGGGAAGGTTTGCTCTGCCGCAACATGCCTGATGCTTTGTCTCTGTTGATCGAAAGTGGGAGGACGACTCACGCAAGCTAGATAGATACCTGATACACCAGATATAAAAAATATATGGTTTTATTGTCACATTCACCAGATAGGTGAAATGTGTTGTTTTACAGGGTCAGCTATAAGGCAAGAGCAGAAAAAAATGTCTAAAATAACTAAAAATCTGTGATTGTGAACTAAAATGTAGGCTATCTTATAGGCTGCATAATTTTGAGACACCCCCGTAAAACACATTTAATTGCTTCAATCTGACAGTGACAGAAAACAAAACAGCACCTTGAGTAACTCCCAAAGTAGACTAAATGAACCAGAGTGTCAGGGGCAGTCACTTTCTTCCCTAACCCCAGGTCTTACAACAGGGCTGCATTCTGTCTCACCTAAAAGAGCAACAAAGCAGAAAGGGTTAGGATAGGAGGCCTCATACCCACTCACTCCCCCTTAGGTATGAGTAATCGAGTCCTCAAACGGACATCAAAGCTCGATCTTTAACCAGAGATCACTTTTTTTAAATACTGTAAAACTATTTGGTAGAATGTGCTTTGTGGCTGCCAGAACGGGCAAGTGACATTTTGTCTTGAAGACAAAGATAATTGGCTTTGACTAATGTTCCATTTGTACATGCACCTTTCCAAGGA
Organism: Oncorhynchus gorbuscha; assembly: GCF_021184085.1. Lineage (NCBI taxonomy): Eukaryota > Metazoa > Chordata > Actinopteri > Salmoniformes > Salmonidae > Oncorhynchus > Oncorhynchus gorbuscha. The sequence continues at coordinate 56,594,173 of NC_060176.1, forward strand.
ACAACAAAAAAGAAAACAAGTCAAGCATCACACTGTTCTCCTTAAATTCCCTTTCCCCTCCATATCTCATTCACTCAATTGCATTCCGACTCCTCCCTCCACACACGCGTTCTGAGTGCGCACACAAGCTCCTTATACCCGGACTATACCACTCGCATTGCATGTGCGAGCGTTGCAAAATAAATGTAGGAATATATGTTATTCAATTATTGCGCCAACGTGCGTCTGCGTTGCCAAGGGCTAAAATAGAAGTAATTCCTATTTCTGACGCAGATCATGCTGCAAGCCCTGCCTCTCCCATCTCCTTATTGGTTTATAGAAGCAGATACCCACGTGCCATCTCATTGGTTATACCCACATGGCTGATTGAAAGATGAACTGTTTTGCCGGTCGTCATGGTAATACTATGAAAGTGTAGATGCCAATCACCATATAAAGTTCAAAGATGAAAAAGTCTGGAAGGAGGAGTGATGACTAGAAACGATTCAGTTGACCGTTTTATGTGTGGATTAATTGTCAGAGGACCTTGTGCATTTCAGGTAAATAACAACAGAATGTTTATATCCCAGGACAAATTAGTTAGCAACAGCAAGCTAGCTAAATAGGACAAATTAGCTAGCAAGTGCAAGCTAACTAGCTAAATTTGCATGTTTAATGCTTTTCGACCTGTCCCCTAATTAATTGCATTGGTTCAGAGTTTGTTTTGATATTTTAACCTGCGTGTCGTGATCGCGTTTGGTGTAGGGGGACAAAATACATTTATGCACGATGGCGCACACGCGCAGCCGGTTTGGGTTCCATGTTAGGCTTACAGAAATACAAGTCTATAAAACAAATATGATGGGATACACAATATATATTCCTTGTCAAGTTTTATCACAAATTCAAAATGGACTATTTGATTGAAGTAGGAAAATATGTGTTCCAACAAGGAGCTACAGTTTTGGAATAATTGCGTCCCGTCTATTTCTCGCTTATGCTACTTTGCAAACTGCTAGTGCCATTTAGAATTGGTTAGCCTAGGGCCCTAGGCTATAACCCCCCTAAACATTGACAAGTTCCACACTGAAAATATGCAAAAATGGTTTGATAAAGACAAAGAGCGTACATTCATCAGAATCATTGAGCATAGGCCTACTCACCAAACTGATGTCATGGCTGTAATTCATCACCATACAATGTTCAATGTGGAAATGTACATCCACTTAAATTCCAGAGAACAGGCAGAATAAACTAAATAGAACATCTGTATATCGAAAAGAAGACAGATTTTGGTTTGTAACTCAGATTTTGTTATATTTCAACTGGCCAAATTGAGCCAGGTTTCAAATGATCACTCTTTGAAAAGAACTGTTCCAGGCACGAGATGTGAATTACTTCACAAAGGCAACTTTTTACATTTGGAAAAATAATGTTATATTTTATTCTGTTATATTCAATTTCTTTACAATGAAATAGGTGTGTCTTGACTATGATAAGGGCTCGAGAAATAAGAACATCTTGTCTGCTAAATAAATAAACAAGGCTTTCTGAAGCAAGCACCACTGCTGAGGTTACTGCCTTTTTAAAGATTGTGTTCCACAATGTAATATAAACAGTTGATATTACGGTTTCAATAAATTAATGTACATTTTAATGACAGATTATATATGGGGCAATTTAGCAATTAGGATTTGTTATCTGTAATGGTTATGATAAATTAGGCATTGTTGCGGTCTGTTGGCATATAGATAAACGTGCAATATTTCTTTTCCAGTGCGGGCCTTGAGTTCTAAAAATAGATTTGCTTTTCCATTCGAGTACTCGAAAAAAAAGAGTGCGGGTACTTGAACAGTCAAAGAATGTCAAATGCCCATCCCTACATATAAATACCCTGATGTCATTCACTGTCCCCCCTGAGAGAGAGCGAGAGAGATCGTAGTCCCATCCACCAAACTACCAGGTGTGAAACAGGGAAGAGACTCAGGGGGTATGCTAATTTGGTATATAGGTGACCTAACCCACTCTATTAAATGAGTCAAAACAGGAACATTTGGCAAGAAATGAATAAGGACATTATCTCAACAGAGAAGCATGTACTAGTCTGTGGCAACCTAAATGCCAGAACTGGACAAGAACCTGACACCCTCAGCACACAGTGGGACAAACACCTACCTGGGAGGTGACCGCATTCCCTCTGCCATATGCCCCACTAGACACAACTGCGACAACATAACTAACAAAAACTGGTCACAACTCCTGCAGCTCGGTCGGACCCTGGGTATGTACATAGTCAATGATAGGCGTTGCGGGGACTCCTATGGTAGGTACACCTATAGCTAAAGTAGTAATGTAGTCTACTTTATTACTGACCTCAACCCAGTCTTGTAGAGCATTCACAGTCAGCCCACTGACACCCCTATCAGATCACAGCCAAATCAGTCTACTTGAACAGAGCTTTGCTCAATCATGAGGCATCAAAGCCAAAGGAACGGAATACTATTAAGAAATACTATTAATGGAAGGAAAGTAGTGTGGAAATCTACCAAATAACAATTAGGCAACAAATTCAATCCATTCTAGACAATTTCCTGTACAAAACATTTCACTGTAATAGTGAAGGTGTAAACTTGGCAGTAAAAAAACCTAAACAGTACATTTGAACTCTCAGCTTCCCTATCAAATCTAAACATTTCAAGCAGACAACCTAAGAACATTAACAACAATGACAAATGGTTTGATGAAGAATGCAAAAACCTCAGAAAGAAATTGAGAAACCTAACCAATGGAAAACATAGAGACCCATAAGACCGGAGCCTATGCCTTCACTAAGGTGAATCACAAAAACAATACAGAAATACACTTCGGAAAAAGAAGGAACAGCACGTCAGAAATCAGCTCAATGTAATTGAAGAATCCATATAATCGAACCACTTCTGGGAAAATTGGAAACCTCTAAACAAACAACAACATGAAGAGTTATCTATCCAAAACGGAGATGTATGGATAAACCACTTCTATAACAAAGAACAAACAGCAAAAACATATACAAATCTTAGAATCAACTATTAAAGACTACCAGAACCCACTGGACTATCCAATTACATTGAATGTAATTAAACAACAGGACACAATTACAAACCCTCCAACCCCAAAAGGCATGTGGTGTTGATGGTATCCTAAATGAAATTATAAAATATACAGACCACAACTTCCAATTGGCTACACTTAAACATCATCCTCAGCTCTGGTATATTCCCCAATATGTGGAGCCAAGGACTGATCACCCCAATCCACAAATGTGGAGACAAATTTGACCCCAATAACTACCGTGGGATAGACTCGTACATTTCCTCAGCGAAAACAATGTACTGAGCAAATGTCAAATTGGCTTTTTACTATATTACTGTACGACAGACCACGTATTCACCATGCACACCCTAATTGACAAACAAACCAAAATATAGGCAAAGTCTTCAAAAAAGCTTTCGACTCAATTTGGCATGAGGACCTGATATACAAATTCATGGAAAGTGGTGTTGGGGGGAAATATACAACATTATAAAATCCATGTACACAAACAGCAAGTGTGCGGTTACAATTGGCAAAAAACACACACATTTCTTTCCCGGGGCCTGGTGGTGAGACAGGGTACCAGCTTAAGCTCCACTCTCTTCAACATATATATCAACAAATTGGTGAGGGCACTAGAACAGTCTGCAACACCCGGCATCACCCTACTAGAATCTGAAGCCAAATGACTAGTGTTTGCTGATGATCTAGTGCTTCTCTCCCCAACCAAGGAGGGCCTACAGCAGCACCTAGATCTTCTGCACAGATTCTGTCAGACCTGGGCCCTGACAGTAAATATCAGTAAGACAAAAATAATGGTGTTCCAAAAAATGTCCAGTTGCCAGGAACACGAATACAAATTCCATCTAGACACCATTGCACTAGAGCGCACAAAAAAATGATATACCTCGGCCTAAACATCAGCGCCACAGGTAACTTCCACAAAGCTGTGAACAATCTTATAGACAAGGCAAGGGCCTTCTATACCATCGAAAGAAACATAAAATTCACATACAAATTAGGATCTGGCCAAAAATACTTGAATCAGTTATAGAAACCATTGTCCTTTATGGTTGTGAGGTCTGGGGTCCGCTCACCATCCAAGAATTCACAAAATGGGACAAACACCAAATAGAGACTCTGCAAGCAGAATTCTGATAAATATCCTCTGTGTACAAAGTAAAACACCAAATAATGTATGCAGAGCAGAATTAGGCCAATATCAGCTAATTATCCAAATTCAGAAAAGAGACTTTAAATTCTACAACCACCTAAAAGGAAGCGATTCCCAAACCTTCCATTACAAAGTCATCACCTACAGAGAAATTAACCTGGTGAAGAGCACCTTAAGCAAGCTGGTCCTGGGGCTATGTTCACAAACAGACCACACAGAGAGCCAGGACAGCAACATAATTCGACCCAACCAAATCATGAGAAAAAAAAGATACTTGACACATTGGAAAGAATTAACAAAAACAACTGAGCAAACTTGAATTCTATTTGGCCCTAAACAGAGAGTACACAGTGGCAGAATACCTGACCAATGTGACTGACCCAAAATTAAGGAAATATTTTACTATGTACAGACTCACTGAGCATAGACCTGCTATTGAGAAAGGCCGCCAAAGGCAGTCCCCCGCTCTCAAGAGAAGACAGGCTATGTGCACACTTCCCACAAAATGAGGTGGAAACTGAGCTACACTTCCTAACCTCGTGCCAAATGTATGACCATATTAGAGAGACATATTTCCCTCAGATACACACAGACCCACAAAAGAATTAGAAAACAATCCGTTTGTGACCTGTTGCCACAAGAAAAGAGCAACCAGTGAAGAACAAAACACCATTGTAAATAAAACCTATATTTAATGTTTATTTATTTTCCCTTTTGTACTTTAACTACTTGTACATCATTACAACACTGTATGTAGACATATGATATTTGAAATGTCTATTATTTTGGAACTTTTGTAAGTGTAATGTTTACTGTTAATCTTTTATTGTTTATTATCTAGTTCACTTGCTTTGGCAATGTTAACATATGTTTCCTATGCCAATAAAGCCCTTAAATTGAATGGAGGGATGGAGTGACAGAGAAAGGGAGAGCATATTTTCGTGCTCATCATTTCCTGGATATGTTGGTGGGTGCTTATATTTGTCCTAATACAGTGAGTGTTAATTACCCAACTAAGTGTAGCCTAAATTTGAATACACATACTCTGGCACGTACACAACCCATTGAAGTGACAAATTAAAAAAACTCCATTAACACTGTCCAGGCTCAGGCCATTCTCGGCTCTATTTAAGATTCCACACATTTTCTTACAGATCGACACAAAAACATCAAGACTATTGAGACTTCAGAAACAATGATTAACATTCTGTTACTGGTGGACTAATGGCATTTTATTTCTAATGGAAGCTTAATGTATGGTGGTTTAATAGAGCAGTCCTCTACTTTGATGTCTAATTACAATATGCAGAGCTTCAACGCCATATACAGCAACAGGACTGATGGCTTGTTTTCCTCGTCCTAAAATAGTGGTCACCAACCTTTTGAGTCAAGATCACTTTCCGAGTTAAAATGCAAGCCGAGATCTACCGCTCAGATTTTAATATATATATATGTTTTTAAACATCTTCAAAATGTAAGCCTGTAACAGTTCTGTAGAAATAAGGTTTGTGCAGTAGGCTATAGGCCCAAAATATTAAACTGCATATTGGCTATGCTTGAATTGCCAATGTTGTTCTTCGCAGACCATTTTGAAATTATATAAATATTTTTTTATTAGGTACAGTGGGGCAAAAAAGTATTTAGTCAGCCACCAATTGTGCAAGTTCTCCCACTGTAATTTTCATCATAGGTACACGTAAACTATGACAGACAATATCAGAAAAGAAATCCAGAAAATCACATTGTAGGATTTTTTATGAATTTATTTGCAAATTATGGTGGAAAATAAGTAACAAAAGTTTCTCAATACTTTGTTATATACCCTTTGTTGGCAATGACAGAGGTCAAACGTTTTCTGTAAGTCTTCATAAGGTTTTCACACACTGTTGCTGGTATTTTGGCCCATTCCTCCATGCAGATCTCCTCTAGAGCAGTGATGTTTTGGGGCTGTTGCTGGGCAACACGGACTTTCAACTCCCTCCAAATATTTTCTATGGGGTTGAGATCTGGAGACTGGCTAGGCCACTCCAGGACCTTGAAATGCTTCTTACGAAGCCACTCCTTCGTTGCCCGGGCGGTGTGTTTGGGATCATTGTCATGCTGAAAAGACCCAGCCATGTTTCATCTTCAATGCCCTTGCTGATGGAAGGAGGTTTTCACTCAAAATCTCACGATACATGGCCCCATTCATTCTTTCCTTTACACGGATCAGTCGTCCTGGTCCCTTTGCAGAAAAACAGCCCCAAAGCATGATGTTTCCACCCCTATGCTTCACAGTAGGTATGGTGTTCTTTGGATGCAACTCAGCATTCTTTGTCCTCCAAACACGACGAGTTGAGTTTTTACCAAAAAGTTATATTTTGGTTTCATCTGATCATATGACATTCTCCCAATCTTCTTCTGGATCATCAAAATGCTCTCTAGCAAACTTCAGACGGGCCTGGGCATGTACTGGCTTAAGCAGGGGGACATGTCTGGCACTGCAGGATTTGAGTCCCTGATGGCATAGTGTGTTACTGATGGTAGGCTTTGTTACTTTGGTCCCAGCTCTCTGCAGGTCATTTACTAGGTCCCCCCGTGTGGTTCTGGGATTTTTGCTCACCGTTCTTGTGATAATTTTGACCCCATGGGGTGAGATCTTGCGTGGAGCCCCAGATCGAGGGAGATTATCAGTGGTCTTGTATGTCTTCCATTTCCTAATAATTGCTCCCACAGTTGATTTCTTCAAACCAAGCTGCTTACCTATTGCAGATTCGGTCTTCCCAGCCTGGTGCAGGTCTACAATTTTGTTTCTGGTGTCCTTTGACAGCTCTTTGGTATTGGCCATAGTGGAGTTTGGAGTGTGACTGTTTGAGGTTGTGGACAGGTGTCTTTTATACTGATAACAAGTTCAAACAGGTGCCATTAATACAGGTAACGAGTGGAGGACAGAGGAGCCTCTTAAAGAAGAAGTTACAGGTCTGTGAGAGCCAGAAATCTTGCTTGTTTGTAGGTGACCAAATACTTATTTTCCACCATAATTTGCAAATAAATTCATAAAAAATCCTACAATGTGGTGAATTTCTGGATTTTTTTTTCTCATTTTGTCTGTCATAGTTGAAGTGTACCTATAATGAACATTACAGGCCTCTCATCTTTTTAAGTGGGAGAACTTGCACAATTGGTGGCTGACTAAATACTTTTTCCCCCCACTGTATATGATCACACAGATAATGGATCATTTGTTGTGTTATACTTGTGAGGCACAGCTGAGTGTGCTTAATAATTTGCTTTTTTTTACTGGACAGATGGGCCTGCATCTGATGGTCAGTTGGAGAGGGATGGATGGATGTTGTTACTCCTATGACCAGAGAAAGTGAAATATTCCTTGATATTAAAAAAGACACACCGGCTGCAAATAATAACAATGCGGGCTTATCGGAACACTTTGCTATACTCATTCATTGCAGCTGCAGTCCTGGTTGTAGCGTGTGGAACTAGGGATAACGTGCATTTTATGGCTAATAAAGAAAGGTGTTGAACAAAAATGTTGACAGTGCTGAATAACAATTTAAACATGAACATACACAAAAACAGCAGCTCTTTGCTGTATTCGTTGAGTCTCTCTAGTCATGGTTTTAAAAGTTTTGAAATCACAGTATCAACTTTGCTGTGTGTTCTAGGCTTTTTTTCCCCAGTCTATGGCTCGAAGAAACTGTGCAGACTCAGTGATCTGAGCTATCTGATTGGTCAGCGGTGGGCCTATAGGTGCACTTGATTTGCTCCCTGGGCCTGCCGGGTAGGCAGAGTTCTACCTTCAGATAAAAATGGGAACATTTTGCCTTCCCGGCGCTAGGGCTGCTGAATCAAGAGCGCCTACCACCAACAGTGCAAAACTAATTTTAAAAAATAGGAACGCAAAGCTGTCACAAAATTGGGGAGAAAAAGGAGTAAAAAAAAAAAATAAAAAATAACATTTAAAAATAAACATTTGGTGATAAACTAGGAATGCCTAAGAGATCAACCAGTCTCTCCCCACAATGTGTTCGTCCAATGCGGTGTATGTTTGTGTACTGTCCTGAGACAGTCCTGCTCTCCAGCCAATCCCCTGCCCCTGGCCCAGGAAGCTGGGCCCTCTGCCATATTCAGAGCCTGCCCACACGTCCGCCTGCCACCCACCAGGAAGAGGAAATTAGAACCATTCCATCCTGTCACAGCTCTGCTACCAGAACACACGAGGAGACAAATAGTGCATGCACACAATCACTAACTAGTGCATTCATATGTTCCATCAAAGTTAATTTTCCCAGGGGTTTGACATGACAAGAATAGGAATTTCAGACAGATTTTTTGTTATAAACAAAAAAGTTAAAAACACACACAAATTCACCAGACAACAAACACATTGAGTCTCTCTCTCTCAAACACACACCCCATTCCAAAAAGCAGCCTCTGGGGGAGGGGCCAGCAGGAGGAAGCAGGACCTTAACAAGCACTACGGAAGACGGATGGGATCCCAGCTCCCAAGCCTGGCCACTCCCTCTACCGCCTCTGCACTCTGTGTGTGTGTGTGTGTGTGTGTGTGTGTGTGTGTGTGTGTGTGTGTGTGTGTGTGTGTGTGTGTGTGTGTGTGTGTGTGTGTGTGTGTGTGTGTGTGTGTGTGTGTGTGTGTGTGTGTGTGTGTGTGTGTGTGTGTGTGTGTGTGTGTGTGTGTGTGGCTTCAGGAATGGAATAGCACTCACTGCGTGCTCGGACGGACGGGGGCGAGGATAGGGAATTAAACTTTAAACTTTCTTCCAGACACAGCAGTGTCCCCATTCCCTCCCCTGTCCAGTTCAGTTTTACTATCTGCTATGCTTTATTACAGCGCCTTCTGGAGCTAATGCTACGTACCAACTCCCCTTGTGTGCGCTCCTTCCCACTCTACAGACACAGCAGCTGTGGCTTGTGATGTATTAAAAACATGTGGACAATGGGAGAGGTACAGGTCTAGATAGACACATACTTTTTAAGAGGATCGATCACGGTCTTCGAAATTCTGGTTCACCTGTGCACTAACAGACATGGGTCAAAGTTCGATTTTTTTTTTTAAGTACAGTACTTCTCTTAATATGAATGTCTTTATGAATTAAAATTTGTTGTCAAAGTGGATTACATCAAGTTGAACATAATAGTTCCTCCAAGTCCCTGCCTCCACGCAAACAATCAACAATTGTGTATTTTCAAACAGAGCACTCAAGACAGAGGGGAGGGAGGTGAGGCGGGTTGCAAAGAAACTTTTGTGACGTTGACTGTTTTATTGTACACAAGCCCCGAGGAGAAATCCCTGAATATTCATTGAGCTCAACAATACAAAAGGATACAACTGTCAGGGGACGGACATGAAAGCAAAGCCCCACTGATTTCAAATCCTGCGGAGGGTGGGTTGCTTTACAAGATGAAAGTTCTTTGCAAACAAACATTTTAACAATAACAGTTTATATTTTCCTGCATTCTCCTTCTCGTTGCCAGAGCCGACAGGGGAAGGGAGGGAGGGGGAATTTGTTAAATGGAAGTAAATTAACATCTCATCTTGAGGCCTCCAGCCCTGACGCCAAAGTCCCATCAATAGAAGTTGGCACACAATTAACAACATGTCCAGTGTCATTTATATTGCATAGTCAAAATGAATGCTAGATCTCTGACAGAACGCTAAGTTAACCTGGCAAACAACTCCAGTGAACAACATCGCTAAGAACATTTCATGAGAAGTAAAAGTGGCAAGACAACTCCATAAAGTGACAGCTCCATGTGAACAGTGAGCCTAGTACAAGTAATCACTTGCTCACTAGTTATTGGAAGGATAGTCAATCACAGAATATAAGAAACAAATACTGTAAAACAGCAGAGCTTTCTGAATGCTCTGACCATCTCTGAGAAGACACACACACATCAACACTGCTTCGCTAAAACAAGTACATAACACAAATGAATTTGGTTTGAGGGAAAACAAGAGAACCAATAACAAATAAGTTATTTTCCTCTGTTTTACATATTCACACCATCCCCCCCCTCCCTGGGAGAGAGAAAAGTCTGGAGCTGCGCTGCTGCTGAGGTGAGTGCATGCAGTAAGCGGGGAGAACAACAACAGCACATTTGCTTAAGCATGCTGGTGCCCTCTACCCTCTGCCCCTTCTCACAGAGGGGGGGGGGGGCAGTACTATTCCACTGAGGCCCAGCAGTGCCTGGGGCCAGCGCTCTAGCAGCAGTCTCCATGAGTGAGTCACGGGGCAGAGGCCATCCCGGCACACAGGCCTCCCAAAAATACACGCAGATCGCAGAGGAAATCAATATCCCTCCAAACGGAGCATCCTCTACTGCTCAGCCGCCATTTTCACTGGGGCTCGGCTTCAGCAGCAGTGTGCCGGGGGGGCTGTGCGCCCTCCTCAGCCCCAGAAATAAACACACAGGCCTGGGCCACTGCTGCCTTCATTATCCCTGCACATTTTATCTGCTCGCTCTCTCACTCACAGCCCCGCGGCAGAACATCTTCTCTTAACACCAAAGAGAGCAAAGGGTGGTTGCTTTTGTGTCTGTTTTGCTTGAGCAGTTGAGTTGTTGGTGGTAGGAAGGAAGGAAGGAACAGCCAGCTTGGAGGGAGAGCTGGTGGAGTATGATTCTGGAGAGCTGCGCTGGGCTTTAACAACTCTGGACTCCTGAGGTGATATTCAAAATTCAAAAAAATATTGAAGCAACTGACCAACCAAGGGCCTAGAAACGCTTTGCTTGTGTGTCAGCTCTCAACCAGTTAACCGAAAGCTATGCGGCTCAGAGACATACTGTAGCAGAACACGGTCATGTCAAACATCTTATCGACTGAGACTGTCTGAACAGGAGGCCTCTAAAACTCAAGCACCAACTTGTGATAACAGAAGGGTTGCATGTCAAAATACTGTGAAGGCTACCTAACTACCAGGCTCAATATAATGGAGAATAATGTATTTTGGTTTTTGTATTTTCTAACTTATGATGACTGCTTCACTTCCATAAGTAAGAAGGTATACTTGGCTCCATGCTGCCTGGCTGGAGAACTGTCCAGTAGACCATGGAGCCAAGCAGGGAAATTATACCCTATGGAGCCAGCCAACGCCTCCAATCCTACGCACTGTACAGAAAACTTGCACCTTTGTTACTGACCTGCAAAACGCCAGTGATGTAAAAATACAATACCACATAGACATCTTGCTGTTCCTGACCATATGACTCAAAGCAGCTCAAAACCGATTCGAGATGATTTCGAAAGCTCAAGTAGAGTCCAGCAAGATGAGTGCTGTGTAGTGCAGAGCTGGCCTCCCATATTTGTCCGAGGTGAAGGTTACGAGGGTTATTAGCATAGCCAGAGGGAAGAGGACTCAGAGGAGAACAGTAAGAGATGTTAACTACACTTCAGGATTCTGACACACTGTTTAACTAAGAGGGAAGTGGAGAAGGAAAGAGAAAAGCAGACTGAAAATGGATAATCACAAATACATTTGCCTTGGACATTTTCATAGAAATGGGGTAGAGAATATTGACTACTCTTCATCTTTTGCAAGGGTTCCAGATTTTAAGGGGAGAATAACTCTTGTTCTGATGTAAAAATGTTACTCATTTCCAATCTTCAGAAGAATGAGAAGACATTTAATCTTAAATACAGTCAAAATGGTAAGACTGGTCTTGGCAGACCACCAAGCCAAACTCTTGAAAAGACCTACCATAGGTCACAAGCTGTGAACCACAAGCACAGTCACCACACATCTTTGTCCAGTCATTCCAAATGGCTACTGTAAAACTTGATCTGAGCACACTGTGTGTTTTACGTCCAGTCTTTGCTGGAAGAATGCCTGAATGCCTTGTTGAGTGCTTGAAATGAATTCACAGAGATCTGCAGAATATGTACAGAGAGGGACATTGTTACTTTGTTAAGGTAAGGCCACAAGACACATAAAAGGACGCTGGGAAAACCAGTCTAAAGCACACTCATGGAAAAAGCACTCTTCTAAAATTGTAGTAGAATCAGGTCTTGTACATATTTGTTTTTCTGCATTCTTGATGATCAGTGTGATTCCCTGTTGACTTCTCTCTCTTAACAGAGATGTCTCTCACAGTGCAATGCCCTGAAGAAACACACATGCAATGCCATCCCTATGATTACCTGCAGCGATGATTTTAATCAAATATGTGATGTACACATAGCAAATAATATAAAGGAGCTGAGAACAGAAGCAGCATTCCTCAAATAGAGATACTGTGGAAGATCATGCAGAGAACAAATCCCATTAAAACAGCCTGTGACATTTCCAAGTGAAGCTATTCCATAGTACGAGTTATTTTAAACACTAGTGAGTCACAAATGCATCCCATCTACAGCTCTCTGATATTCGACAAAGACGAGCAGCTAATAGACCAGTGTGCTGCTGGAGACGCTCTCAAAAGAAGACAAGATAAGAAAAGAGATCCTGAGTGAGTTTTTTCTTCTCGTTCACACGATATTGACAAAGATGAAAATACACTTAGGAAAACCAAACCCTTTTGGTTTCAGCCGTTTGAGTGTTTGAAGAGAGGGGAGCGTATGAGGCATACCTGTCAGAATTCTGAATCAAATGCTCATAGGTAGAGCTGTGAAAGCTAGGCTGGGGGAGGGTTTCTTCTACCATTGTATAGGCCCCCTGCCTAAAAGAGTATACAGTTTATTGGCCCCCTGCCTAGAAGAGTATATTGTATATTTTGGTTTCAATAGACAATTTCGATGCAAGAGGACCTGACCTAGATGTTGCTCTGGGGTTTTTGCAATTGCACCCCACCTGGAAAATAATCTAGGGGAACGACTCGGCTGTGGTGTGAGGCTGAGGAAGAGCACAGACAGTACCTGACCTTCTCCTGATTGAAGGAGTCCATCCTCTCATGGCTGTGTCCAGAGCAGTCATGGACTCCAGAAAAGCCTGGTCCTGTACAGTGGGTTACTGAGCAAGTCCCCTGAGATCTTCACTGCTGCCTTGGACATGGCTGAGAGACAAATATAGAACACGCAAGGAATATTGTTATTACCATGTTAAAACTGACCCTGAGAAGGGAAAGGAGGGAGGGATTTTTAAATATTTTTTAAACGCCATAACCAAATAGATATGGAGGAACGGGAGAAACATCAGTATGCCAACATACAATCTGTGTTATTAATTGTTGGCCTGGTTTGACTATTTGGCCCAGACATGGGGCGGCAGGGTAGCCTAGTGGTTAGAGTGTTGGGCTAGTAACCGGAAGGTTGCAAGTTCAAATCCCCAAGCTGACAAGGTTCAAATCTGTCATTCTGCCCCTGAACAGGCAGTTAACCCACTGTTCCTAGGCCGTCATTGAAAATAAGAATTTGTTCTTAACTGACAGCAGAGGTTAGCACTGTGCCAAGACTGACACAGCGGGAGGGGTTCAAAAGTTTGAGCTTTTCGTGTAATAAACTAAAAGGAAAAGTAAGATAGAGCAGCACAGCATCAGTTGGAAGGAGTTGAGGGTGTGGTGGGCTCGGCTGCTCTCATGAATATTCACAAAAGCACTGGGAATCTGTGCAAATGTTTCTACAGTGCCAGCGCCAATTACTGTTAATCTGCACCCTTGACACTTTATCTTTAGACCTAGAGTGCATATTGAATCACAGCATCACAATCAAAATAAATGAGCTGCACTGGGGACAGAAAAGAAGTTGATAAGGCAGGAAGTAAAAAAAGAAAAACATCAGATTCAACTAGGACTCATTCAAACACTCTTAGGATCAGGTAAAGACCCATTTACTGTCAATCAAACATATGCAGGTGGAGTTTCTGGTTTTGTAATAACAGGTTGAGCCTGCCCTAACCTGGCATTCACATGATAATGTCTATGTAGGTAAAACAAGCCACGTTGATTTAGTGGTTATGAAACTGACTAAAAGGCCCTTTCTCACCAAGTCCTTTATTTTTGTCCGAATAATTTAGACGGAAAAAATAAATACAGCACGTCTCGTTTATGACACCTTTCACACTAATTGCGAAATATCCTGCCGTAATCAGTCAATTATTTAGTTTTGGCCCATATTCGATTTTTGCGTCTTTTCGCAAGTGAAAATAAACTGTTTACCAATAGAAATTGTTATCTGGGATATTGCCACTGACACGCCGCGCACTACCCCTGACAGGTCGGTGTTCTTCGTGCGAATTAATTCATTTATATTTGCCTGTTTTTTGCGTTTACAATTAATCAGAGATGCAATGTATCAATTTAGCCAACGTGATCACATCACACCAGAGCTACACGTCACTCTCGCCATTAAAACTTCTCCGCCAGTTCATTGCCAACGCTGTAACCTATTTCATTGCCATTCAGCAAGCAAGAGGATCTATAAGTGACTCGTTCGAGACCTAGAGGGGAAAGAGAGAGGCCAGTAGCTTTGCTAGCAGAGATACGTGAATTGCGCAAGAAGGGAACAGTGAAGACGGAGATCAGTTAGAAGTTCATATATTAACGAATCATTCATATAAGCCTATGTATTATAGGCCTGCTAAAGTGTGATATAGACAACCCTAAAATACAGACCAAAAAAGATATGCTGGAATTCACCCTTTGCGAAGTTTTTGCGAAGATTTAGTTAAAGCACTCCCTCAAAATAAAATGTAGGCCTAGTGTCAACATAACCACCCGTTGCTTCACTCAAATTGATCAACGGCTGTTTGGCTATGGACAGGTTGTGTGCATGTGTTCCTATATTATAATGGTTGTCAATTTAATCCTGATATAGCCTAGGCTTATATCACAGCTGTCTCGATATCTTCCCCTTACAACTTTCATCAAATGATATGATAGGCTACATTGATTTAGCATTATCCTTTAATGTAGAGTGGTTTTTGATATCCTACAGAAAGGATTTAAAGACAATGTTTTTAATACGTTTTGTTTTGGGGAAAGGAGAACTGTGATTTGCTTATGCGTCTGTGTGATGCGCTGCAGGCTGCTTTGATTGACGGGTCCTTTTAGGTGGGTGGGTATGCGTGTATGAGTTCACTAATTATCCATGTCCATTCAGGAAGTTTCCTAAAATAGGTCTAGCCTGTCTGGACTTCACCTCTTTAATCAGATAGAAAGAAAACTATTGGCAGCAAGCATCATGGTCAGTTTATGTGCGTGGAATGACGACAGTTCCCAGTTTTGCTTTTAACTGAATGAATCGCAGCCAAGCTGAACAATATATTGCCACAGATAATGGCTGCGGCATTGTTGGTGGCGTTATGCGATTTTTTTCGAAAAAGTATAGGGTAAAACGTATTGGCAAGCGTGTCAAAATCGGATTGTGTATTTTTTCTGAATTCGGACAAAAAGATTGTACTGCAGTTGGTGAGCAAAGATCTTAAACATGGTTGACAAGCTACAGAAAGTCTAACTGTTAAATTCCATTGTATCAGGTAATGAATAAACCGTTTGTTGCCAATGTAGAACTTGACTCAGCTTTTCTGCTTGCAGTCAAACAGATTGAAAAAAATGGCTCGTTGCCAGTGATATACCGACTCAGTAAAGATTTCTCTCTAAAGGCTTATATGGACTTGCCTCAGAAGAGCCCACAATTTCATCGTCTTACTTTAAATAGACTAGACAAATGATTGTGTTATGAAAAGCCGTGTGGAGCACACTGTGTGCTAACATATTGTGCAGGCAGGTCTACTTTTTGTTTGGTTGCGGTTGGTGGATAAAGGACCTGTGCAACAGATGGAATCCATTAATTCTAATGAGACATTGACAGCTCTGATACTTTGATGAGGCATCATCCCATATTCCAGAGCACAAAGCAGAGGAAATGAAGCCCCACACTCCCCCATCCTTCCCCTCTCCACCCTCAGAGTAGCTATCTACCAGGGGCACATTCTGCTACTGCTCCTCCCAAAGATACCCATTTCCATCTCCAAAAGAGCCAACCAAAAATATAGATTTCTTCTGCGCAGAAATACACAAGTTATGAGTAGGAAGCATGTGAGAAATGTTGCTAATCTTTAAGGGCTACTGAATAAAACCTCACATTCAAAAAATTAATTTTTCCAAAATTGCATAACAGACATGCCCCTGAAAAACCTGACAGGGACAACAATTAAGGTGTCAGTAAATGTATGCCTAGCGTGTGAAAGAGATTAGATGAATGAGAGCAAGTGACAAAGGAGATTTGGACATAAAAGAAAAGATGATCAGTGGGAAATCAATTTTTTGGCCAAAATATACAACACTGGGTCAACAACAAACCTATATCAGCTTTTCTTCATGTCTTTGTGGAGCTTCTTTGTCTGATCTTCCAACCTGTAAAGGAAGGGATTTTTTTTTTCCATGTGTACCTTGGATATCACAATAATACAACATATGACATTTGGTAAGCATCTGTCCAAGTACAGTTGGGCATCAACAGAGCAAATTGACAGTAGGATCATGTTTTTACATTTAGCAGCTAGAGTAGGGAGAGAGGGAGAGTACTGAAAAAGGGTGGACTGTGTCCATCCTGATCAAACCCCTCTAATCTCTATAAAGCATTCACTGACACAGTCTTAATGGGATATCTCAGTCCAGCCAGCATGTTACAAATAAACACCTACAAGTCACTATGGACTGGGACATTCAATAGGATTACAAAAACGCATTGATTTAATATAAAACACATTATTATGACTTCCCCTTTTGCTAATTAAAAATACTAGGATTGCTTTTTGTTACCGTCAACTAAATTCTGGCATAAAAGCATTTATGTCTTCAATCATCCCTCTGCATTCATTTAAATGATGGGTGTTAAAATGGCAATTACGAGACTACGGAGGCTGAATCGTGTGCCGTTCATTATATCAATTAAGGGAAACGAGGGGCTGTTTAGCAACTCCCAGGAGAATGCTGTCACATCAGTTTTCAGGGTTTCATTAAGGGAGGGGGGAGAAGAGGGGGGGAGGAGAAGGGGACTGAAAAAACAACAGTTTTCCTATTTCCATCTTCATTCTCCAATCTGTGTGAACTGACGGGAAGCAGGAGAATGCGAGGGCTGAGGAGGGCTCTTCTGGATGTGGGCCAGAAGTCCGTTTCTACAAGGTGTTAATGGAGGCCTGCTGGAGCAGCTGCTACTCCTCACTCCTGTGTGCCCCAACAGTTTGCCCTTTACTGCCGCCAACAGCCAGCCTCTCTACACTCCCAGATGCTGCGGGTAATGTCGTAGGAGTATGGATTTAGAAGCTGATCTCAGGTAGACAAATACTGCTATGGGATTATAGATGCTAAACTTACTGTGGAAGGCATTGGATGATGCAATAATTTGCTAAATTTGACCCGACCTGTCTTTCAAATGACACTAGGTATATTTCCACACAAATTAATAGATTATTGAATTCAACAACAGTTCAAAGAGCTAGATGGCAGATTTATGTTCACTAAGAGTTAACAATATGTAACAGAGGAGAGTGCTAAGACGTCTGTACATGCCTGCTCCTCTTACTCATGTGTAAGAAATGTGTATTGTGGTGCCATGTCTCCTACTCAACAAAACCTAAATGTGAAGTGCTCTCACTCAGTCTGCAGGCCCCTCGGGGAGTCTCTTTAACCTCTGACACACAACAGGGGAGGGCCTCCTATGTGCTAGCTCACAGAAGGTCTTGGGCAAGAGAATGCTTCTCACACAAACCATATACACTGAAGAAAAAGATAAATGCAACATGCAACAATGTCAAAGATTTTACTGAGCTACAGTTCATATAAGGAAATCAGTTAATTTAAATAAATTCATTAGGCCCTAATCTATGGATTTCACATGACTGGGAATACAGATATGCATCTGTTGGTCACAACTTTAAAAATAAAAAATAAATAAAAACTAGGGGCATGGATCAGAAAGCCCGTCAGTATCTGATATGACCACTATTTGCCTCATGTAGCATGACATTTCTCCTTCACATAGAGTTAATTAGGCTGTTGATTGTGGAATGTTGTCCCACTCCTCTTCAATGGCTGAGCGAAGTTGCTGGATATTAGCGGGAACTGGAACAGGCTGTCATACACGTAGATCCAGAGTCTCCCAAACATGCTTAATGGGTGACATATCTGGTGAGTATGCAGGCCGTGGAAGAACTGGGACATTTTCAGCTTCCAGAAGTTGTGTACTGATCCTTGCGACATCGGGCCGTGCATTATCATGCTGAAACAGAAGGTGATGGCAGCGGATGAATTCCACCACAATTGGTTTCTGGATCTGGTCTCTGTATCTCTGTGCATTCACATTTCCATCGATAAAATGCAATTGTGTTCATTGTCTGTAGCTTATGCCTGCCCATACCATAACCCCACCGCCACCATGGGGCACTCTGTTCACAACATTGACATCCGCACAATACATTTGAAACCGGGATTAATCCGTAAATAGCACACCTCCACTGAAGTCGGTCACGACGACGAACTGCAGTTAGGTCAAGACTCTGGCGAGGATGACGAGCACGCAGATGAGCTTCCCTGACAGTTTGTGCAGAAGTTTTTAGGGGGTGGGCAAACCCAGTTTCATCAGCTGTCTGGGTGGCTGGTCTCAGATGATCCCGCAGGTGAATAAGCCCGATGTGGAGATTCTGGGCTGGCGTAGCTACACGTGGTCTGCGGTTGTGAAGCCAGTTTAACGTACTGACAAATTCTGTAAAACAGCATTGGCAGCTTATGGTAGAGAATTAATCAATTATCTGGCAACAGCTCAGGTAAACATTCCTGTAGTCAGCATGCCAATTGCATGCTCCCTCGAAACTTGAGACATCTGTGGCATTGCGTTGTGACAAAACTGCACATGTAATTGTGTCCTTTTGTCCCCAGCACAAGGTGCACCTGTGTAATGATCACGGTGTTTAATCCACTTCTTGATATGCTACATCTGTCAGGTGGATAGATTATTTGGGCAAAGCTGAAATGCTCACTAACAGGGATGCAAACAAATTTGTGCACAACATTTGAGAGAAATAAGCTTTTTGTGTGTATAGAAACAAGGGACCTCACATGTTGCGTTTATATTTTAGTTCAGTGTATATTGTGTAACCTAACTCACTTCAGCATTGGGTCAAAAGAGAGAGGTGAAAGATTCTAACATGGTATTTCCCATGAAAATAATTATTTCAAGGTTAAATGTTGAGAGAACAGGCATGTGTGTTCACCTCTAAAAATCAATGGAAAACTTCAACTTAAAATAGCACTCGTTATGTTTTCTAGTCTGTCAACTCCGGGTTCATCTGCAATGAGGGTTTTTGCTGCACTAATGATGCAGAGTCAATACATACGGAGTACAAATGACAAATGAAAGTCATCTCCAGCACAATAACAGTGTCTACATATGTAAAAATGGCACATTTCTATGATATGTGGTTAAAAAGTGAGAAAAAGGTCTTAAAAACACATAGAAGGATTAAAAGATAGCTATTTTTAAGGGTATTTTCTTGCTGCCCACAAATCTCATAGTATTTGAAGATCAGTTCATCGGGTAGAACTTAACGTTGTTTTTTTTCTACAAAATGTAGAAATGTGGCGTTTTCACATATGTAGACACTGGTTTGGTGCTGGAGATAATGAATATGAGTTTGAAAAGAGGAGTTACCCTTTAACATTAGTGGCAACAAACCTACTTTTGGAGCTTGTTATATTCTCGTTCAACGTCTCTTTCAACCTGTAAAAACACATTGAAACTCATTGTTAGATACAACATTATCATCTTTGTGTTCAAGTTTGTTCATTCAATGATGTTACCTTCGATTATGGTCCTAACATGTGCTTGATGAATACTGAATATCCCTACTATTGGAGAGCCAATAAAGCCATATCCTGAGCACAGCCTGGCTCCCCCTAATTTGCTTCATGTTGTTAGTTCTAAAGGTCTGGTTGACAGCCCCCACCCACCCCCTCCCTGCTCCTCCTCAGATCAGACTGGACTGATTGAACAGGCCAGCACTGGTTATGGAGGTAGCAGGGGTTCCTGTCTTGTGGTTCTGTGGGCTTCTGGATAAACAAATAAACAGTGAGGGAGGCAGCTGCCTGTCTGTCAGTGGAGGCAGGGTTGTCCACTGGGCTCCCTGTACTGTAGCCCAATCCCTGGGTCTGGCCTGGGATGTCACAGGAAGTTGCCTGGGAGCCGGTTCTGACTGTCTGCCACTGCCGGACCACAGAGACAGACAGATTACTGTGGAAGTGGTTTTCCCCAAAGGAAGGCACCCACTCACCGGCACTTCAAGGCAGCCACCTCTGCCCCCTCACATGGTTTGGACAAATTGGCACCCCACAGGCCCATGCTCATTGATGAGAGTGCAGTCACTTGTCTGACGATTTGCTGTTGGTTACCTCTAGTACACTATGTTCATTTTGTGAATAGACTAGTATGTCTTATACAATAAAGATATTTCAGAAAACCAAAGAAACAAGTTAAAGATGCAGTTGGTTAGGATGAGGGACTTCTCATTTGGGTTTCCTTCTCATCTTTAAACTGAATTTCTGATTACAGGCTCATTTGGAGGTCAATGATTGGATGTAAAAGCTGTATAACTCCTGTCCATTCAGTTCTGAAAACAACCATGCTGTGAGACCTGGAACATTGAGGTTTATGTGTGATTCTCTCCACAGGCCAAACAGACATGCATTAACTCCTTCACTGTCCAGTGTGTGGACAGAGGTGCTCTGCTCTCCCCAAGTCTAAATCCAAGGTTTCCGAGAAAATATTGACAGGTTAGGACAAATGTCCTCTTCCATAGCCACCACAGGGCTTTGATCTTTTAGCATACAATTTGAACAACAAAATGCAACCAAATATTTTTATTAGTTGGGCCAGACTTAGCCTAGCCTTCCCCTATAAAAGAGGTAAAAATATCTTGCTTGCATTTCTGCAGTCTGAAAGTCTCTTACTCATCTGTAACAAAGTGAGGAGTCGTAAGATCCCAGTATGCTTCCATATACACTACATGACCGAAAGTGTTTGGCCACCTCTTCAAATTAGTGGGATTGGCTATTTCAGCCACACCCGTTGCTGACCGGTGTATAACAACGAGCACACAGCCATGCAATCTCCATAGACAAACATTGGCAGTAGAATGGCCTTACTGAAGAGCTCAGTGACTTTCAACATGGCACAGTAATAGGATGCCACCTTTCCAACAAGTCAGTTCCTCAAATTTCTGCCCTGCTAGAGTTGCCCCGGTCAACTTTAATTGCTGTTATTGTGAAGTGGAAACGTCTAGGAGCAACAATGGCTCAGCCACGAAGTGGTAGACCACCGAGTGCTGAAGCCTTAGCGCGTGACAATTCTCTCTCCACATTTGCAACACTCACTACCGAGTTTCAATCTGCCTCTGGAAGCAATGTCAGCACAATAACTGTTCGTTGGGAGCTTCACGAAATGGGCTTCTATGGCCAAGCAGCCGCACACAACACTAAGATCACCATGTGCAATGCTAAGCGTCGGCTGGAGTTGTGTAAAAGTTGCCGCCATTGGAGCAGTAGAAACGCGTTCTCTGGAGTGATGAATCACGCTTCACCAGCTGGCAGTCCGACAGACAAACCTCGATTTGGCCGATGCCAGGAGAACGCTACCTGCCCCAATGCATAGTGCAAACTGTAAAGTTTGGTGGAGGAGGAATAATGGTCTGGGGCTGTTTTTCATGGTTCGGGCTAGGCCTCAGTTTCAGTGAAGGGAAATCTTAGCGCTACAACATACAATGACATTCTAGACAATTCTCTGCTTCCAACTTTGTGGAAACAGTTTGGGGAAGGTCCTTTTCCGTTTCAGCATGATAATGTCCTCGTGCACAAAACGAGCTTCATACAGGAATGGTTTGTTGAGATTAGTGTGGAAAAACTTGACTGGCCTGCATAGAGCCCTGACCTCAACCCCATCAAACACCTTTGGGATGAATTGGAACACCTAATCGCCCAACATCAGTACCCGCCCTCACTAATGCACTTGTGGCTGAATGGAAGCATGTCCCCACACCAATGTTCCAACATCTAGTCGAAAGCCTTCACAGAAGAGTGGAGGCTGTTATAGCAGCAAATGGGGGACCAACACCATATTAATGTCCATGATTTTGGAATGAGATGTTCAACGAGCATCTGTCCACATTTTTGGCCATGTAGTGTAACAACCATACAACAACACACTAAATAAAGCCTGGTAGCGAATGTCTAGTGAAATTAGACATTTAATTATGTATTGTCTAGTTTCATAGGTGTTGCAACACAAATAATGGAAGACCTTATGTTGGCACAGTCTTTTTTTGGGGGGGTTGACACAGAAGACTGAACACTTACCGTTTTGGAAACAATCTGGTTTTTTGGTTGTCCAATCTTGAAGGGCATCCTAGAAGTAGACAAAATTATAAATTGGTGGGACAGACCACATTCCGCACATCACAAATACAATCTAACACATCCAAACAGGCATTTAACTGAAATGAGGCATTTTTAAGGGGCTGGCAGACAGGTACTCTGACTGGTAGGTAATAATGTGTTGCGAGGTGAGTACAAGTGAACAAGTGAATCCTTTAGCTCAGTCACAGCTAGCCAAATCCAAATGCTGTTAACCCCTGGCCTTCTGGAGTGTGTTTCAGGAGCCCTGTGCATTGACTTCCTGTCATCACACACCACATCTGGCTTCCATTACTGGTGGATATCACTAATTAGAAGTGGCTGTCCCCTCTGCACTGTGTGGCTTTCCTGCAACCCCCCAGTCAAACACAGGCCCACATGTTGTACTGGCCATGGCCTGACAGATTGCTGTGAATGGAGACTGCAGCATGGTAGTTCACAATGCATCACTCTGCACCCCTTACAGAATCCAGTCTGCCTACACCCTAAGCCTACAGTGCATTCAGGAAAGTATTCAGAGCCCGTGACTTTTTCCACATTGTTACGTTACAGCCTTACTCTAAAATTGATTAAATTGTTTGTTTTTCCCCTCAGTCTACACACAAAACCCCATAATGACAAAGTGAAAAGTTTATTTTTACACATTGATTCAAAATAAAAAACAGAAATACCTTATTTACATAAGTATTCAGACCCTTTGCTATGATACTTGAAATTGCATCCTGTTTCCATTGATCATCCTTGAGATGTTTCTACAACTTTGAGTTCACCTGTGGTAAATTCAATTGATTGGACATGATTTGGAAAGGCACAAACCTGTATATATAAGGTCCCACAGTTGACAGTGCATGTCAGAGCAAAAAACTAACCCATGAGGTTGAGGGAATTGTCCGTAGAGCTCGGAGAGGTACAGATCCGGGGAAGGGTACCAAAAAATGTCTGCAGCATTGAAGGTTCCCAAGAGCACAGTGGCCTCCATCTTAAATGGAAAAAGTTTGGAACCACCAAGACTCTTCCTAGAGCTGGCTGCCCAGCCAAACTGAGCAATCGGAGAAGGGCTTTAGTCAGGGAGGTGACTAAGAGCTCTAACGTTCGACTGTGGAGATGGGATAACCTTCCAGAAGGACAACCATCTCTGCAGTACTCCACCAATCAGGCCTATATGGTAGAGTGGCCAGACGGAAGCCATTCCTCAGTAAAAGGCACAGGACAGCCCGCTTGGAGTTTGCCAAAAAACCACCTAAAGGAGTCTCAGACCATGAGAAACATGTTTCTCTGGTCTGATGAAACCAAGATTGAACTCTTTGGCCTGAACGCCAAGCACCATGTCTGGAGGAAACCTGGCACCATCCCTATGATGAAGCATGGTGGTGGCAGCATCATGCTGTGGGAATGTTTTCAGTAGCAGGGAGACTAGTCCGAATCAAGGGAAAGAGGAGCGGCACAAAGTACAGAAATCCTTGAAGAAAACCTGCTCCAGAGAACTCAGGACCTCAGACTGAGGGTGAAGGTTCACCTTCCAACAGGACAATGACCCGAAGCACACAGTCAATATAAAAATGTGTATGTGTGTAAAGTCAGTATAAATATGTGTGTGTGTGTTATGTGCGAGTGAGCAAATGAACTGTGTGTTGGTGCCTGCTGATGTCAGACTTCTTGCTCTGGTACCGCTTGCCGTGCGGAAGCAGAGAGAATAGTCTATGGCTTTAACACATTTTCCGGACCTTATTCTCACACTGCGTGATATAAGAGGTCCTGGATGGCAGGGAGCTGTGATGTACTGGGCTGTCCACACCACCCTCTGTAGCGCCATGCAATCGAGGGCGGTGCAGTTGCCATACCAAACAGTTATTTAGCCAGTCAAGAGGGCCCATGCCAAATCTTTTCAAAATCCTGAGGGGAAAGAGGCACTGAGTGTGTGTGGACTAATTTAAGTCTTTAGTGATTTGGACACCAAGGAACTTGAAGCTCTCAACCGCTGCACTGGATGGGGCTTGCTCGCCCACCCGTTTCATGTAGTTCACGATCAGCTGCTTGGTCTTACTGACGTTGAGGGAGAAGTTGTCCTGGCACCAACACTGCCAGGTCACTGACCTCCTCCCTGTAGACAAGGGTTCCCCAACTGGTGGCATGTAAGCTGAATTTGGCCTGTAGGTGGTTTTATTTGGCCACCCAAGTAATAAATATATATACACAGTGGGGAGAATAGGTATTTCATACACTGTCAATTTTGCAGGTTTTACTACTTACAAAGCATGTAGAGGTCTATAATTTTTATCACAGGTACACTTCAACTGTGAGAGACTGAATCGAAAACAAAAATCCAGAAAATCATATTGTATGATTTTTAAGTAATTAATTAGCATTTTATTGCATGACATAAGTATTTGATCACCTACCAACCAGTAAGAATTCCATCTCTCACAGACCTGTTAGTTTTTCTTTAAGAAGCCCTCCTGTTCTTCACTTATTACCTGTATTAACTGCACCTGTTTTAACTCGTTACCTGTATAAAATACACCTGTCCACAAACTCCAACCTCTCCACAATGGCCAAGACCAGAGAGCTGTGTAAGGACATCAAGGATAAAATTGTAGACCTGCACAAGGCTGGGATGGGCTACAGGACAATAGGCAAGCAGCTTGGTGAGAAGGCAACAACTGTTGGCGCAATTATTAGAAAATGTAAGACGTTCAAGATGATGGTCAATCACCCTCGGTCTGGGGCTCTATGCAAGATCTAATAATAATATAATAATAATAAGATCTCACCTCGTGGGGCATCAATGATCATGAGGAAGGTGAGGGATCAGCCCAGAACTACACGGCAGGACCTGGTCAATGACCTGAAGAGAGCTGGGTCCACAGTCTCAAAGAAAACCATTGGAAACACACTACGCCGTCATGGATTAAAATACTGCAGTGCATGCAAGGTCCCCCTCCTCAAGCCAGCACATGTCCAGGCCTGTCTGAAGTTTGCCAATGACCATCTGGATGATCCATGATCAACGGAACGACTTGATTAGTGTAGTGTCAACAACGCACCCACTGCCAGCTAGCCTACTTCAGCAGTACTGTATCATTTTAATCATTTTAGTCAATAAGATTCTTGCTACGTAGCTTAACTTTCTGAACATTCGAGATGTGTAGTCCACTTGTCATTCCAATCTCCTTTGCATTAGCGTAGCCTCTTCTGTAGCCTGTCAACTATGTGTCTGTTTATCCCTGTTCTCTCCTCTCTGCACAGACCATACAAACGCTCCACACCGCGTGGCCGCGGCCACCCTACTCTGGTGGTCCCAGCGCGCACGACCCACGTGGAGTTCCAGGTCTCCGGTAGCCTCTGGAACTGCCAATCTGCGGTCAACAAGGCAGAGTTCATCTCAGCCTATGCCTCCCTCCAGTCCCTCGACTTCTTGGCACTGACGGAAACATGGATCACCACAGACAACACTGCTACTCCTACTGCTCTCTCTTCGTCCGCCCACGTGTTCTCGCACACCCCGAGAGCGTCTGGTCAGCGGGGTGGTGGCACCGGGATCCTCATCTCTCCCAAGTGGTCATTCTCTCTTTCTCCCCTTACCCATCTGTCTATCGCCTCCTTTGAATTCCATGCTGTCACAGTTACTAGCCCTTTCAAGCTTAACATCCTTATCATTTATCGCCCTCCAGGTTCCCTCGGAGAGTTCATCAATGAGCTTGATGCCTTGATAAGCTCCTTTCCTGAGGACGGCTCACCTCTCACAGTTCTGGGCGACTTTAACCTCCCCACGTCTACCTTTGACTCTTTCCTCTCTGCCTCCTTCTTTCCACTCCTCTCCTCTTTTGACCTCACCCTCTCACCTTCCCCCCTACTCACAAGGCAGGCAATACGCTCGACCTCATCTTTACTAGATGCTGTTCTTCCACTAACCTCATTGCAACTCCCCTCCAAGTCTCCGACCACTGCCTTGTATCCTTTTCCCTCTCGCTCTCATCCAACACCTCCCACACTGCCCCTACTCGGATGGTATCGCGCCGTCCCAACCTTCGCTCTCTCTCCCCCGCTACTCTCTCCTCTTCCATCCTATCATCTCTTCCCTCCGCTCAAACCTTCTCCCACCTATCTCCTGATTCTGCCTCCTCAACCCTCCTCTCCTCCCTCTCTGCATCCCTTGACTCTCTATGTCCCCTATCCTCCAGGCCGGCTCGGTCCTCCCCTCCCGCTCCGTGGCTCGATGACTCATTGCGAGCTCACAGAACAGAGCTCCGGGCAGCCGAGCGGAAATGGAGGAAAACTCGCCTCCCTGCGGACCTGGCATCCTTTCACTCCCTCCTCTCTACATTTTCCTCCTCTGTCTCTGCTGCTAAAGCCACTTTCTACCACGCTAAATTCCAAGCATCTGCCTCTAACCCTAGGAAGCTCTTTGCCACCTTCTCCTCCCTCCTGAATCCTCCCTCCCCCCCCCCTCCTCCCTCTCTGCAGATGACTTCGTCAACCATTTTGAAAAGAAGGTCGACGACATCCGATCCTCGTTTGCTAAGTCAAACCACACCGCTGGTTCTGCTCACACTGCCCTACCCTGTGCTCTGACCTCTTTCGCCCCTCTCTCTCCAGATGAAATCTCGCGTCTTGTGACGGCCGGCCGCCCAACAACCTGCCCGCTTGACCCTATCCCCTCCTCTCTTCTCCAGACCATTTCCGGAGACCTTCTCCCTTACCTCACCTCGCTCATCAACTCATCCCTGACCGCTGGCTACGTCCCTTCCGTCTTCAAGAGAGCGAGAGTTGCACCCCTTCTGAAAAAACCTACACTCGATCCCTCCGATGTCAACAATTACAGACCAGTATCCCTTCTTTCTTTTCTCTCCAAAACTCTTGAACGTGCCGTCCTTGGCCAGCTCTCCCGCTATCTCTCTCTGAATGACCTTCTTGATCCAAATCAGTCAGGTTTCAAGACTAGTCATTCAACTGAGACTGCTCTCCTCTGTATCACGGAGGCGCTCCGCACTGCTAAAGCTAACTCTCTCTCCTCTGCTCTCATCCTTCTAGATCTATCGGCTGCCTTCGATACTGTGAACCATCAGATCCTCCTCTCCACCCTCTCCGAGTTGGGCATCTCCGGCGCGGCCCACGCTTGGATTGCGTCCTAACTGACAGGTCGCTCCTACCAGGTGGCGTGGCGAGAATCTGTCTCCTCACCACGCGCTCTCACCACTGGTGTCCCCCAGGGCTCTGTTCTTGGCCCTCTCCTATTCTCGCTATACACCAAGTCACTTGGCTCTGTCATAACCTCACATGGTCTCTCTTATCATTGCTATGCAGACGACACACAATTAATCTTCTCCTTTCCCCCTTCTGATGACCAGGTGGCGAATCGCATCTCTGCATGTCTGGCAGACATATCAGTGTGGATGACAGATCACCACCTCAAGCTGAACCTCGGCAAGACGGAGCTGCTCTTCCTCCCGGGGAAGGACTGCCCGTTCCATGATCTCGCCATCACGGTTGACAACTCCATTGTGTCCTCCTCCCAGAGCGCCAAGAACCTTGGCGTGATCCTGGACAACACCCTGTCGTTCTCAACCAACATCAAGGCGGTGGCCCGTTCCTGTAGGTTCATGCTCTACAACATCCGCAGAGTACGACCCTGCCTCACACAGGAAGCGGCGCAGGTCCTAATCCAGGCACTTGTCATCTCCCGTCTGGATTACTGCAACTCGCTGTTGGCTGGGCTCCCTGCCTGTGCCATTAAACCCCTTCAACTCATCCAGAACGCCGCAGCCCGTCTGGTGTTCAACCTTCCCAAGTTCTCTCACGTCACCCCGCTCCTCCGTTCTCTCCACTGGCTTCCAGTTGAAGCTCGCATCCGCTACAAGACCATGGTGCTTGCCTACGGAGCTGTGAGGGGAACGGCACCTCAGTACCTCCAGGCTGTGATCAGGCCCTACACCCAAACAAGGGCACTGCGTTCATCCACCTCTGGCCTGCTCGCCTCCCTACCACTGAGGAAGTACAGCTCCCGCTCAGCCCAGTCAAAACTGTTCGCTGCCCTGGCCCCCCAATGGTGGAACAAACTCCCTCACGACGCCAGGACAGCGGAGTCAATCACCACCTTCCGGAGACACCTGAAACCCCACCTCTTTAAGGAATACCTAGGATAGGATAAGTAATCCCTCTCACCCCCCCCCCCTTAAGTTTTAGATGCACTATTGTAAAGTGACTGTTCCACTGGATGTCATAAGGTGAATGCACCAATTTGTAAGTCGCTCTGGATAAGAGCGTCTGCTAAATGACTTAAATGTAAATGTAAATGAATGGGAGGAGGTCATGTGGTCTGATGAGACAAAAATAGAGCTTTTTGGTCTAAACTCCACTCGCCGTGTTTAGAGGGGAAAAAAGGATGTACAACCCCAAGAACACCATCCCAATTGTGAAGCATGGAGGTGGAAACATCATTCTTTGGGGATGCTTTTCTGCAAAGGGGACAGGACGACTGCACCGTATTGAGGAGAGGATGGATGGGGCCATGTATCGCGAGAACTTGGCCAACAACCTCCTTCCCTCAGTAAGAGCATTGAAGATGGGTCATGGCTGAGTCTTCCAGCATGACAACGACCCGAAACACACAGCCAGGGCAACTAAGGAGTGGCTCCGTAAGAAGCATCTCAAGGTCCTGGAGTGGCCAATCCAGGTCCTGGAGTGGCCAAGCCAGCCAAGTTGCCAAGCCAGCCAAGCTAGCATCATGTTGTAGGGGTGCTTTGCTGCAGGAGGGACTGGTGCACTTCACAAAATAGATGGTCTCATTAGGAAAAAGAATTATGTGGATATATTGAAGCAACATCTAAAGACATCAGTCAGGAAGTTAAAGCTTGGTCGCAAATGGGTCTTCCAAATGGGCAATGACCCCAAGCATACTGGCTTAAATGGCTTAAGGACAACAAAGTCAAGGTATTGGAGCAGCCATCACAAAACCCTGACCTCAATCCAATAGAACATTTGTGGGCAGAACTGAAAAAGGGTGTGTGAGCAAAGAGGCCTACACACCGGACTCCGTTACACCAGCTCTGTCAGGAGGAATGGGCCAAAATTCACCCAACTTATTGTGGGAAGCTTGTGGAAGGCTACCCGAAATATTTGACCCAAGTTAAACAATTTGAAGGCAATGCTAACAAATACTAATTGAGTTTAGGTAAACTTCTGACCAACTGGGAATGTGATGAAAGAAATAAAAGCTGAAATAAAATCACTCTACTATTATTCTGACATTTCACATTCTTAAAATAAAGTGGTGATCCTAACTGACCTAGGACAGGGAATTTTACTAGGATTAAATGTCAGGAAATTGGGGAAAAAAATAGTATACATTTATTTGTAAGGTGTATGTAAACTTCCGACTTCAACTGTATAAATATATTTCACTGTTGGACATGAAATACTAAATAACCAGGAAATCAGCTCCAAGTGATTTACATTTTGGAAATATATGTCCCCACGTAATCCCACACATAATAGATATGTAAGGTAGGAAATTATTATGTTTTAGTCAAATATTGTATCTGTTTGGGCTTCTTGTGGTCAATTTGCAGTCTACAATTTTTTTGTAATTATGATCAGGCCACTCGATCAATAAAGAAAAAAATTGTCCTGTGGTTGAATCTCGTTGATGATCCCTGTTGTAGGCTGTCTTATTGTCAACGAGATGAGGCCTACCACTGTCATGTTGTCAGCAAACTTGATAATGGTGTTCGAGTTTTGCGTGGCCACGTAGTCGTTGGTGAACAAGAGGTACAGGAGGGAACTAAGCACACACCCCTGTAGGGCCCCCGTGTTGAGGGTCAGCGTGGCAGAGGAAATGTTGCCTTCCCTCAACACCTGGGGTTGGCCCATCAGGAAGTCCAGGATCCAGCGGCAGAGGGCGGTGTTCAGTCCTAGGGTCCAAAGCTTGGTGACGAGCTTGGAGGGGACTATGGTGTTGAACGCTGACCTGTAGTAAATGAACAGCATTCTCACATAGGTGTTCATTCCTCTTATCTAGGTGGATGGGGGCAGTGTGGAGTGCAATTGAGATTGCATCGTCTATGGATCTGTTGGAGCGGTATGCAAATTGAAATGGGTCTAGGGTTTCTGGAATGATGGGAGTTGATGTGTGCCATAACCTTTCAAAGCACGATTACAGATGTGTGCTAGTCATTGTGGCAGGTAGGCTTAAAGTTCTTGGGAACAGGAATGATGGTGGTCAGCTTGAGATGTGGGAATTACTGACTGGGACAAGGAAAGGTTGAAAATGACCGTGAATATGCCTGCCAGCTGTTCTCCGCATGCTCTGAGAACACACCCTGGAATACCACCCGGCCTCGCAGCGTTAAGCGTGTTTACCTTTTTAAAAACCTTACGAACGCCTCGGAATAGCGACATCAACCAGTCCCCTGGGTCAGCGGGGGCCCTCGTTCCCGGCTCAGTGTTATTTTTTTGTCAAATAGTGCATAAAATACATTGAGTTCGTCAAGTAGAGAGGCATCGTTGGCAGACCACAGCTGGGTCTTCCTTTGTAATTCGTAATGGACTGTAGCCCCTTCTTAATGCATCGGAGCCTATGTAATAGGATTCCACCTTGTTCCTATATTGCCCTTTTGCTTGTTTGATGGCTCTGCGGAGGTCGTAGCGGGACTTCATGCACTTGTTTGTCTTCAGCCGTAGTCTCCGGGTTGGCTGCGATAGCCCTGTGTGCGGGAGCCCTGTTCTTTAGGTTATAGCCAACCTCTGTGTTAATCCTGGGCTTTTGATTGGGGAAGCAGCGAACCTTCTCTTTAGGGACGACGTTGTGATGCATTTCCTAATGAAGCCGGTGACGGAGGTGGTTAGCTTGTCGATGCTATTGGCAGAGTCATGGGACATATTCCAGTCAGCGCAAGCAAAGCAGTTTTGTAGCATAGCATCGGAAACAGAGGACAATTTCTCAATGGAGCGCATCAAGGGTACTTCCTGTTTGAGCTTCTACTTGTGACATCTTATGATAGTTTTGATAGGTAACAACTTATTTTCTGAATGCCATCAGTCTTTTATCTGCCTGAATCCAACTTTCTAAACCATGTCTTGCTACATAAGTTGTGATGGAGAATCCATGAGAAAAAAAACACTTTATTGCCACTACACATGACTGTAGGTTGACATTGACGTGACACTAATAACATCCAAGGAACATGATGGACGTTTGCTGTTGACAGGCACAGTGAGACAACAGCTGCGTCAAAAGAAAGGTGTGTAAACTAATGAGATGGAAAATTAGGGTGTGAGGCAGGGCCGTGTTGTATAACCAGGGAACACCACTGATGTGTGTGTGTGGCAGTTCCCTTTGATAACAACTCAATCAGAAAACCCAACACAGCCAAGAGAGGCAACAGGAAAATGGGCTTAATCTGAATTACAACAGAAAGGATGCTTTCACTGGCAGGAGGGAGTATTAAGTCCCTATCAAACTAACCCTGGTGAAGCGCTGGGAAAAATGTTCTTTGATTCCCCTTTTGACTCCTAGAGATAAGCAGTGTTGTAACAACATGGATGCATCCCATTCATAAATCATATCAACTCGACTCATATCAGATCAAGATCTACGGTCAAAATGGCTGATTCAGGAGGAAAAGTTTCACATGTCATACTTTTGGTGAGCCAACACCATCATGGAAAACTACATTTCGTCACCCACTGAAATTCCTGAGGTCCACGGGGTGAATCATCTTACTACCCATGCAACGCATCACTAGAACACTACGGCAGTAACTGAGCCTAGCCTACCTACCTGAGCAGTGATCACATAAGACTTGGCAAGGACTGTACGATATGTCAACGGTTTGTTAAACACGCAGTAACTTTCCAAGAAAGAAGGTAAGATCATAAAGGTGGCAAAGACTGCTAGAATTCGTGCAAAACACCACGACTCTATATCTTTGGCCCAATACAAAAGATCTTGGCCCAGCAGAGCATACAATCGAGCCCCACAGTCACAAAGTCAACAGTGCATTCAGAAGGTATTCAGACCCCTTTACTTTTTCCACGTTTTGTTACGTTACAGCCTCTAAAATTGATTAAATAAAGAATCCTCATCAACCTACACACATTATCCCACCATGACAAAGCAAAAACAGGTTTGTATAGAGTACCAGTCCAAAGTTTGGACACACCTACTCATTCAAGGGTTTTTCTATCTTTTTACTATTTCATACATTGTAGAATAATATTGAAGACAAACTTTGAAATAACACATATGGAATGACGTAGTAACTAAGAAAGTGTTAAACCAAACAAATTATATTTGAGATTCTTGAGGGCAGCCACCCTTTGCCTTGCTGACAGCTTTGCACACTCTTGGCATTCTCTCAACCAGCATCATGAGGTGGAATTTCTTTCATTCTCAATGCATTTGAGCCAATCAGTTGTGTTGTGACAAGGTTGCGGTGGTATATACGGAAGATAGTCCTATTTGGTAAAAGATCAAGTCCATATTATGGCAAGAACAGCTCAAATAAGCGTAGAGAAATGACAGACCATCTTTACTTTAAGACATGAAGGTCAGTCAATCCGGAAAACTATAAAGAACTTTGAATGTTCCTTCAAGTGCAGTCGCAAAAACCATCAAGCGCTATGATGAAACTAGCTCTCATGGGGACCGCCACGGGAAAGGAAGACCAAGAGTTACCTCTTGTGCAGAGGAAA